>NW_021604757.1:3030910-3090990 GCF_004785775.1 Grammomys surdaster | reverse complement strand
GTGTGTGTGTGTGTGTGTGTGTGTGTGTGTGTGTGTGTGTGTGTGTGTGTGTGTGTATTTTAAATCTAGATTCCAAGATACTGTCTCTCTTCCTCCCTCATTACCCTCTTTAGTTCCCCCTCTGTCCTGGTCTCCCTTCTACTTTTAAGAGGCATATGTTTGACGTTTTCAGAGGGCTTTTTTTCTTTGTTTGTTTGTTTGTTTTTGTTTGTTTGTTTTTTGGTTTTTTGAGCCAGGGTTTCTCTGTATAGCCTTGGCTGTCCTGGAACTCACTCTGTAGACCAGGCTGGCCTCGAACTCAGAAATCCGCCTGTCTCTGTCTCCCAAGTGCTGGGATTAAAGGCGTGTGCCACCACCGCCCAGCAAGAGGGCCATTTTCAAGGCAATGAAGAATGACAAGGCCAGGTTATGAAAAAATCAAATCCAGAGAAGTGAGCCAAGCATTTGTGGCCATTTATCCCCACGGGCAGGGTTTCCAAAGACAAAGGTTCATGGGTTGAGTTCAAGAACTCCACAAACTTGAAAAGGTAACCTTTTCTTTTTTTTTTCTTTTTTTTTTTTTTTCTCTTCTCCCTCTTGCTCCGGTCCCGCTCGCTCTGGCCCAAAGGTTTTTTATTTATTATATGTAAGTACACTGTAGCTGTCTTCAGGCATTCCATAAGAGGGCATCAGATCTCATTACAGATGGTTGTGAGCCACCATGTGGGTGCTGGGATTTGAACTCATGACCTCTGGAAGAGCAGTCAGTGCTCTTAGCCACTGAGCCATCTCTCCAGCCCAAGGTAACCTTTTCTATATTTTTACTACCTTCTAGTTGAGATGTAGCATTTCCTTTAACTTTGAATGTCAGCACAGATTCCTGTTGTACTTGTGACTTTGTCAACGGTAGAAATCTCAGTTCCTATCAAGTTACAACTATTAGACATCTCACAATATCACACACGCTCGCTGTCACTTACAAGTTGTATCACTATGTCCTTTGATAGTGCCAGGGGCCTCTGCTAGTTGTAGAGGGTGCAGTTGATAGATTAAGTATTTGATATTTTTAAATAAAAGTTTAAGTTTCTGAATTTTCAGACGGTTTTTCATTTTGGAGGGCAAAGCAGTGGGGTCCAGGATGCACTGAGGCTGGGGAGGGACTCCAGTAAAGCCATACTGCTCTTCTGAACTCCAGGGAGCTACTTAGAAACCACCTCTCCTGGATAGTTTTGCCTAGCTTCAAATCATTCCAGCACATGATGGGACTGAGATTAGCCAGGAGTGCCAGCACTCAGGGATCTGCCAAAGCAGATGGAAATCTTCTAAGGAAGATAACAAACATCATTTGATGCCATTGTCATTTGATGTCATATCCAATGAGTACCACTCAACTAGAGGGAAACGTATACTACAAGGTAAAACACTAGAATACAAAATAGATATACTTGAGATAAAATAAATAAGCCCACAGCAAGTCCAGATATGGATTCTATAATACCCATGCTTTACTGGACTTGAGCAAATTAAAAAACAAGAATAAATAAAGAAACTAGCAATGAAAAGTAAAAATAGGAAAAAAAAAAAAAAGTTGAGGTCTTGAGATTGTCTCAGTATTGGGCCCAGGCTAGCTTGAAATCCTCCTGCCTCAGATTCCGGAATGGTAAGATTCCAAACATGAGCTGCCACCATGGCCTAGCCTAAGTGGAAATTACTTAACTGAAGAACAAAATAACAGAATTAAGAACTTGGTAGGTGGGTATAATAGTATTTAGACACAAATGAGGAAAGAATTGATGAACTAGAAAATAAAATATGCAAAACCTAAAAGACAAATGAAGTGCACAAATAAAACCTAAAAGATAAAATGAAGGAAAATGCAAAAAAAAAGTACAGAAGACACAGATAATCTGAGGAGGTCTAACGCTTATATAATTGGAATCCCCAAAGAAATAAGAAGAAAGAGAAAAACAGAAGTATATCTGAATAGCTCCTAATTGAAAATTTACCAAAAACTGATTTTAAAACAAAACAATTAAATAATCAAGCTGTGGCCAGCGAGATGACTCAGTGCGCAAAGTGTTTGCTGCCAGGCCTGACAGCCTGAGTTCAAGCTGCGGGACTCTCACAGTGAAAGGAGAAATGACTCCCTCACCTTGTCCTCTGACTGCCATACCTGCAGTGTGGAACATGTGGCCATGTGGGAATTTACATACATACACGCAAAACAAATAAATAAATGTAAAAAATGTAAGACACCAAGCTACAGGTTCAAGAAGCACTAAACACCAAATTGTTGAAATATACTTCTAAAATCAAACTATTCAAAGAATGTCAAAACTGCCAAAACCCAAAGACTAAGAGATACTCAAAACATAGGCAGAGATTAAAACAAAACAAAAACCGGGCTGGAGAGATGGCTCAGCGGTTAAGAGCACTGACTGCTCTTCAAGAGGTCATGAGTTCAAATCCCAGCAACCACATGGTGGCTCACAACCATCTACAATGAGATCTGATGCCCTCATATGGATGTCTGAAGACAGCTACAGTGTACTTACATATAATAAATAAATAAATAAATCTTAAAACAAAACAAAAACCAAATGTTTGCTCTAAGAGGCAAACATAAGGTGCAGCTCTCAACAGAAATAGGTAAAAACTGTGTCAACCTGTATTTTATACTAAGCAAAAACTGCCCTTCAAACATGGACATGAAAGCCCCACAAGGACTATGGTTGGTAGGCTCCTTTACGGTGCTGCTGATCCACCCAGGGCACCGCTCACACTCGGAAAGTGTACCACCCTAGACTGCAGCAGAGCCCAAGCTTCCCACTACTAGGTTACTGACACTGATAGTAACTTCATCCTGCTCCCAGAAGATGTATCACTGATGCAGCGGAATAGAGGGATGAAATCAGCTCAATAGTTCCACATTTTTTAATAACTCTAACATTGTTATATACACATAAAAACAGGTGAGACTGAAACAATATTCAGGAGCTGTCGAGATGGCTCAGTGGTTAAGAGCACTTGGCTGCTCTTTTGAGGATGCAGATCCTGTCCCCAGCACCCACTTGGAGGTTCCCAAGCATCCCTAATTCCAGTTCTAGGGGTCCAAAGCCATCATCTGACATTGTAAAGCACCAGGTATGTACATGTACACAGGCAAAACACATTAAATAGATCTAAATAGATTAAAAACAAAAAATTCAGAATAGAATCTCCAGGAGGGCTAAGATTCCTCCTGTTTTGTTCACTGTTCCATCCCTAGTATCTACAACCCTGGGTAAGGTACAGGCAGACACTCGAGGACGAGTGGTGTCGGCAGTGACCAACCAGAGCTTATCCGACACTCATGCCATCTTTTTGTTTATTTGTTTGTTTGTTTGTTTTGGTTTTGTTTTTCGAGTCAGGGTTTCTCTGTGCAGCCCTGGCTGTCCTGGAACTCACTCTGTAGACCAGGCTGGCCTCGAACTCAGAAATTCACCTGCCTCTGCCTCCCAAGTGCTGGGATTACAGGCATGCACCACCACCGCCCGGCTCACACTCATGGCATCTTAAGCACAACAAGCCCTTCACATCCATTATCTAACTTAATCCTTCCTTCCAACAATTTGGTAACAAACATATTTTTATGTATGAATCTCACTGTTTTGCAGAAAAAGCTAAGCAACCTGCCCAAACCACATTGGCAGGCCCTCAAACAAAGATCAAAGTCTATTCTTAACATCATGCTACTGTGCTTTCATGCCATATTAAAAGCTCCCCTTTCCCCATCCAAATTCTATTTGTCTTTCCCAATGTAAGCTCTTCAGTGTTGCCCTACTTAACTGCTCTTATCTAACTAATACCCATGAGTTCTCCTTGTTCTCAACGCTTAGCTTACTGATCTACATAACTTAATGCTGTTGCAGAAGATCTGATCATGTGCTCCTGCTGTCTGCTCCTCTGTAACTGTTATCCTCAGCCAGAGTACAGTTCTTTACAGGCAAATTCCTACTGATACATGATGCTTTGTCACAATACTTACTGTATGGCAAAGGAATGAAGAAAAACATTTAGTCAGAAAAATATGCAAGAAACAGTGTTTGGGGATCAGATTTGTATGGTTTAAAATTCTAAACATCACATTGGACTAAGAAAAACACTCTCTTTAAAAGGTGGTTTTTACATCAAAATTTCCACAGTATCCCCTAGATGTTCAGAGATAACAGTTCTCAGTTAAATTCTCTTGACAGGGCATGTGTATTACATATTAGGTGAAGTATGAGAGTGTGCAGATAAACAATTATCCACACATGTAAACGGCAACTTGTGTGGTGTAAATAGATTCCCCCTGTGTGGAACTGACTGCATAATGCTCTCTGTGGGCTCTGTGGTTTCTCAATACATTCCAACTGCTCAGAGGCTGGAGTCTGACTGCCAGCATGAGGAACAAGGACCTCAGGAGAGACAGTCTGCTTTCCATTACCCTGAATATAGCATAGCTAGAGTGAAGAGCACAAACCATAAGGCTGGACCTCAGGTCTCCCATTGCACCTTGACAGTTTTTAATCTTAAGAGGCAGAGGAAGTTGGGTGTAGACGTTGAAGGTAATTGAAGAACAAGAATGAAGGGAGGGAGGGAGAAAGAAGGGAAGGAGAGAGAGAAGGAAGGAAAGAAAAGAAAAAAGGAGGGGCTGGAGAGATGGCTCCATAGTTAAGAGCACTGGCTGCTCTTCCAGAGGACTCAGGTTCAATTCCCAGGACCCACATGGCAGATCACAACTGTCTGTAACTTCAGCTCCAGAGATCTGACACCCTCACACAGACACAACAATGCACAGAAAAAATACAAGTAAGTACATCATTTAAGGAGACAGAAGCTCTGTTAGTTATCTGAATGAACAATCAAGAGGCTGACACCAAGCGGCTAAAAGTCACGTGGCAAATCATTAGCTGTGGATCTCAAAAGTACACAAAATGTAGTGTGAAGAACTGTTATAAAACATGAGGTAGAGAAGGAGGCTAGCAACCATGGAGGATGACGCATGGTTGGAGAGCTGTCCTGTGCAGCTACTTATCAAAAGGTTAGACATTGGGTAACAATTCTAATTGTGTGGGCATCTTGTTGAGCATTTCCAAATATATAAATCTATTGAATAAAAATAAAATATGAGGTGACCAAGAATCTTCACCACTGAGACCACTTCAGTTTCAAAGAGGAAGAAGCCAAAGATTATTACCTTCTAAGAAATAACAAGGCAGAAGAAGCAAATTGCAGCTATACCAGAAGCAAACTGCACATAATGAAAGCTAACTGGACATGGTTAGATACTTTGTTATTTGACTTGCTTTGTATGTCATTTGACTTGCTTAATTGTCACATGAGATAGGTATTATCATCCCTGGTAATAATTTAGAGTTGGAGAAAAGTCACACCAGAGACATTAACTAAGGCATTGACTGTTGATGCCCTTAAGGACCCAAGCATGATGCACACGAGGCATACCTGAAATCCCAGCACTTGGGAGGCAGAGGCAGAAAGATTGCTGCAAGTTCTGGGCTAGCCTGGTTTACATAGCAAGCCAGGCCCATGTAGTGAGACCCTATCTCAGGGAGAAAAAAATAAAAATAAAAAAGACAAAAGGAGAAGTTGAAGGCTGTTTCCATAATCACAAAGGAACTGCAGTCATGGTGTTCTCTACTGTCACTGCCCCAGAACTCAGAGTCCTTGGAATCTTCTACCCCAAATAAATTCACAGGCATTCTCTGATAAGACAGCATCCACATCTGACGGTCAAAGAAAGGAATCACAGTTCTGGCCTCAGGTAGGAAATAGGTTGACCCTGACCCCTTCTGACAGATCCTGAGAAAAACAGTGTTTGGGGCAGGTCCTTGGCTACAAAGACACATGTGCTGTGACTGGACAAACACTACAATAAATTTGAGGGGCACCAGGGCCTTCACTTCCCTTTCATTTCCCTTTTCTCAGGGAAGAGCCACTGTTGTGTGGCAACCACAACCAGAACTGTCCTTCATTCTCCTCTGTCCCCACCACCCCATCCCGGTTCATTTTAAAGAGCTGCTTCAAGCATCAGGCTGTTCTTTCCTGTCCTTGTGCCAAGGCTGCCCCGACCAATAGAGAGCTTTGAGAGTTCTGGGAAAATTATGGAGACAATTAAAAGCACAAAAGAATCTAAATTGCTCTGCTGATAAAGTCACATTTGTTAACTTCTGACAGGCTGTTTTATGTTATTAATAATACAACACATTTGTTGATTCAGATTTGTGTGAGTCTACTTGACTGCCAGAGGGTCCTCAGTGAATGCGCAGAGTTGTGGTAGAGACGGAGTATGAGGGCTCGGACTGAGTAAAGGTCCTTTAAATTATTTATAGATTGCAATAAGTCAAGCTATTTCTCTAAGGAGAAATATTACAATGTGAAGAATCATACCTAAATTTTATACTAGCTATTTGCAGAAGCAGTTGCCATGAAAACAGAACTGTTACTGGTTCAGCCTTCATTTCCTCTTACTGGTTTCCTAACAGTTGAGTTCCTCTTAACTTGGAAAAGGAGGGGGAGGTAAACATGTGTTTCTTGACAGAGGGAAGTAGGACCAATTACTACTTCTCTAACCTTTGACTCTACATTCTCAATGAGTTAGGGGACCAGTAGGCTGTGAAATCACTTCCTGGGTCACCAGGTCAAGTGCTGCTTGCTGGATGGTTTCCTGTAATGGTGACATGAAGGGCCTGAAGAAGAAAGACTGGCTTTACACAAATGGGCAGTTCTTGTATCCTCAGTGACTCTGGATCTTTAAGCATCAAATAGATTCTGGTGACTCTTAACTCCCTGCCATGGCTCCCTGGAGTGTGTCTGTCATAGCAAACCACTCCTAATACAGAAAAAAACAGAAATCTCTATGCATTTCACAAATGGCAGTTTAACAGAAGTGTCTGGGCCAATAACAGGACAGTACTGCTTTAACTGAAAGCAAAATCTATTCCTGGCAATTCTGAGTCTCTGAGAATCCAACTGCTGACAATGAGAAATGGGTAATTTTCTGTTACAATGTGTCAACTCTAGCTAAGAGCTGAACTGTGGAAAAAGGCAGGAGGGGCCTAGCACTCTGAAGAAGCCTGTAATCGGATCAGTCACTATTACTTCACTATACCACATTTTTACTTAATTTAACAACAATAAGTAGAGAAAACATGGGGTAGAAATGGCCCATGGAAGTCTTCCACCCATCCTTGATGAAAGCCATGAGCTTGGAAGTCTCTGATGTGTTTCTTGGGCCTCGGTTCTCTGCCCCTCTGCTGCCATGGGCACAGGACAAATCAAAACTGCAGCACTTACATGGAAGATGGGTAACAAGTCTGAAAAATCTGACAACTTTAGAAATGTCTTTGCCCTAGGTTGTTTTAGACTGTTTGTAGGCCTTGGGAATACCTGTTTTATAAAAGAAGAAACAATCAGTGTTTATTATATCTTGTGTATGGTGTCCAGCGGTGCCCACAGAGGCTCAGGGAGGGAGCTGGGTCCTGTTGGACTGGAGAAACAGCCTGTTGTGAGCTCTCTATTGTGAGCTGCTATGAGGATGCAGGGGACTGGACCCAGGTCCTCTGCGAGAGCAGTGGGTACACTCCAGCCCTTGCATCTGTATTTTCTAACCAAGAACTGTTTTCATTAGAACTACATAGTCAGTGATTTATGAATATATACTACTGGGATTTTTTTCCTTCAATGAGTAAATTAATAAGATTCACATTTCATGGATTTATTCTAATCAGGAAAATAAAGAAGGAATTTGACGCTGAAACTTTTTATGATAGAAATCCAAAAAAACATTCAACTTCTCAACTGAATTCTGATAATTACTATGTCTTAGAATGAAATTGTTGTACCTTTCTTAAAACCGGATAAATAAAGCCTCCCGTTTTCATACTTATACTACCTTAAAGATAACACAAATAATTTTTCTGACAGCTTTATTATTTTTTTATCGAATCTGAGCAAGGCATGAGGGAGGCCACTGTCTACAGAGCAGCTCTTTTGTTAAGACGTTAAGTCCACAAGGGCATGCACCTTGGCATGTTCCCTGACAGCCACTGCCAAGAACACAGTAGCACATAAAGTAAAACAAAATTATCTTTCCTGACACAGGCAGAGTAGCTAATCAAGGGAGACAAAGAGAAGGGGATAGCCTGTGAAATATGTTACAGACTCTTGATGTGCTAGCTCTCAATGTCTTCTCCTCCAAGAGTCTCCAAGGCATCCTATAAATCACATAACCCTGGTTACTTTTTGTTATTTATCTCATTATAGTTACCAGCTGTATAACCTTCAGAATGTTACTTTTATGTGTCTGAATTCCCAAATGTGTGAAATGAGACTAATACTGATACCCTAGCTCATAAGTATGTGGAAATTAAATGTCAGTGTATGCTGAAAACGGTGCTTAGCACACAATGTTCACCAACCACGGCTCTTACAGCACCATTTCATTCACACTGTGTCTGTAAAGGTATGCACCTTGTCTTCTTCCTGATATAGGCCATTGTCAAGTACACAGAAGCCATAGCAAGTACTCGAACACAACTACTGATGGGCTGGAGATGTAGCTCAGTTGGTAGAGTGTTTGTCTAGCATGCAGAGTAGTCCTGGGTCCAATACCCAGCACACATGCCTGTGATCCCAGCAATCAGGTAGAGGAAGGAGAATCAGAAGTTCAAGGTTGGGCTTGGTGGTTAAGGGCACTTGTTGCTCTTACAGAGCACCCAAGTTCAATTCCTAACACACACATGATGGCTCACATCCATAACTTCAGTCCCAGAGGATCTGATACTCTTTTCAGGCAGGCATGCATGTGGACCACAGGCACACATTCAAAACACTCATGCGCATAAAATAATAAAATAAGTAAATATTTTTTAAAGATAAAAGTTCAAGGTCACAGTTGGTTACATAGTGAGTTCAAGGGTAGCTTGGGCTACATGAGATCAAGACCCTATTTTGGAAAAACTTAAAGTGGGCATTGAAGCAAATTCTGGCTTATGATTTTATCCTTAAAATAAAGCTCTATTAGGGTTGGAGAGCTGGCTCAGCAGTGAAGAGCACTTGCTGCTCTTGCAGAGTATCCGGATTCTCTTCCCGGTACTCACATGGTGGCTCACAACCATGTATAATTCTTGTTCTGGGGGATCCAGTGTCCTCCTCTGACTTCTGTAGGTACCAGGAACATACACAGTACACACATGCAGGCAAAACATTCATACATAAAAGTAAAAATAAGTCTAAAAAAGACTTTAACAAACTTCTACCGATGCAGTAGTCTATGTACATCTTCCCCTTGCAACCAAAGCAGCCATCATGTAAACTGCATCGAAAATGAAAATGAACAAACAAGCCGGGCGGTGGTGGTGCATGCCTTTAATCCCAGCACTTGGGAGGCAGAGGCAGGCGGATTTCTGAGTTCGAGGCTAGCCTGGTCTACAGAGTGAGTTCCAGGACAGCCAGGGCTACACAGAGAAACCCTGTCTTGAAAAAACCAAAAAAAAGAAAAAAAAAGAAAAAGAAAATAACAAACAAAACAACACAAAGACAAAAAGCCCTCTGGCCCAGGGAGCAAGACCACAGCCCAGCTCTCTTCTATATTAGGATGCAGAGGTCAAGCCTCCTGATGCCACAAAGGCTGTAACCATCAATTAGCTGTGAGGAATGGTCCCCAATCCTGATAGCCATTCTCAAATTCCAGCCTTTTCCATTCTCTCTCATCATTATTTTCCAATGTCTTAAAAAGCCACGGTTCTCCTGTTACCATTACCACAAGAACCTGGCCACGCTATGCTGTGGTCTCTAAGTCACAATAACTTCGCCCCATTTTCTTGGATATATATCTTCAGAGTCTCTGGCCTAGTGCTGACCTGGTCCATTCTTACAGAAGCCCCTCAAATATGAATTTCCTTCACCTTCCTGTTTGGAGGACAACATTCAAAGGTAGACATTACACACAGCACAGAGGCAGATCCTCTGGGGGTACCTTCCAGCTTTCAAGTTCTCTAGAGCTCAGTCTTGGAGACATAGACACAGTGCTGGCCAGCCTCTGTTTTCTAGTTTATTAACATCTGCTGGGGTGTATGCAGTGTTAGAATCCAGCTGCCATTCAGGCCACAGTACACTTCTTCACATTCACAGAGACCAGCAGGACATCCTTGTGACACAATGTCCTGAGTCCCTAGCTAACAGACTTCCAGGTGCCAAAATCTCTCACCTGGGGAAATGAGTATTCATCAAAGGGAGTACTGGTAGCTATACACCCTGTTCCTCAACCAATTCCCTGCTTCCTGCATGGGTATCAGAGAACCAGGCTACAGGCTTGTGCTGTCAGACCATACTATCTTCAGAAAGATGTAAGAATACTTCTGCCATGTGGGCCCTGACCTCCTCTCCTCAGAACTGCTGCTATACTGTTGTCTATCTGTCTGTGTGTCCACGGAGTTAACTCTTTTAGTAAACCCTATGTCCCCAACAATCTACCTCAGCATCCCTGTTCAACCATTCAGTTGAGACCTTTCACTTAGGGACTTGTTTGCAAACACGAGCAATCAAAGTGACATTATAGGTGAAAGGTCAAACCAGCAGAAAGGCCTCTGAGAAACGCCCACTGCTCAATATATGGAAAAGCATGAGCTTGATGAGACAGAAGTATACACGACTATGTGCTTTTTACAAAGACAGGCTTCTATTATTTAAAGACAGCTCTAATTGATCTCCCCAAAGTTACCAGACAAGGCTACATGATAAGCTTGGATAATGTAGCTCTCAGGGAGAATTCAAGAGTTGTCCAAACAATAAGAGTCTTTAAAAAAACAAAACAAAACATTAATGACATTAATATAAAGGCTTCCTGTAACATTAGGCAGGAAAGCCGACTGGAGGCAGGAGAGAACAGCAGACTTTGTAATACTGCAGGTGATGCCTCATTTCTTAGCTCTGACAACGATCAGCTTTTGAACTTGAAGCTCTTTTATGTTTAAACTGAGGACTCTCTGTCAATAAAATAGGGGTAACAATGATGCCTAGTTCAAAGAATTACAGCAGAGGAGGCACAGTCGGAGTTTAAAAACTGTGCACTGTGGCCATCATTTAGTGCTAAGACCATCAAGCTTTGTTCAACTCATCTCGACTGTGAGGCAATTTCAGCCTGATGTTCAGAAGTATGCTCAGGTTAGCCAGAAGAGAACAGCTTCTCCAGAGAGTAGTGATCTTCTCTTACAAATCACTATAAACCTGTCCCTGAACACAAGCATTGTCACTAGATAAATCACATTCACAGAGTAAAACCTCAAGCCCCCAACATTTGGGTCTCCGAATACCACCGCTACTACTTCCCATTCAGGTATAGAGCTTTAAGTTTGTTTTTTTTTTTTTAATGTCTTCATTGCTTTGATGCTGGGTCACTTTTCACATATCAAAATAACTTACCTTGAGCCAGAGTTGTACAAGTATCAGGCATGTGCTGTTCACATACCTTGTATAAATTTTAGTTTTCTGAGAAAAAGAAAAAGCTTGATTGGCAACTAGGTTTCCATCAATATTATGAAAAAATGTTAAGTTGTTTTTAAACAGTGTATTAGTAGATTAATTACAAACAAACTCAAAACCTACCAAGAGCCAACAGCATACTGGCTCTCTAGAGTTCACTGTCATTTACACGGGCCAGTGAAATTTGATTTTTGAAATCAAAACAGAGACACACTCCCTGTAAACAATTTTTGAAGAGAAAAATACAGAGCTTTATCCTCTGAAATCAACAATGGAAAGAGGTTAGGAAGAAAATAGTATAAGAGGATCAAGAATAAGAGTGGAGTAGACAAGCATGCCAGGGCATAAAATGCAGATTGTTACTGATTCAAGACATGTTTACTAACACTTTTACCAACATCTTTACAAGCTAGTGTACACCACAGCAATGCTGGAAAAACAAAGATGGAAAGAAATGATGCCTACCCACAAGACTCCTGTGGAACAGTGAAAAGATATATAAAGGAGATGGGGTGGGATGGATGAAAGAAGACCAGGAAGAACATTCCCCAGGTCACTCATATTTCACTCGACAAAGAGCTGCCAAAGAGCTGGTACAGATTAAATGGCCTAGAAACTCGAACCTTGTCAGGTCGGTAAAGGCAAACATGGCTATGCAATCTCAGGCTTTATCCTCTGCCCACCTTGGTTGATACAGCCCATACCATGAGAATAAGTAAGTGCCTTGTCTCTACCTCAGCGTCCTGAAGAAGACTGAGTGAAGAAACTAGCTCTCTTCCCAAGAAACTTATTACCTGAAAACTTAAAACTCCAGTGTATAAAAACATCTAGATTTTAAGGCTAGGAAAGTGGTTCAATGGTAGAATCCTTGTTTAACATAAGCAAGACACCAGGTTCCATCCACAGTACCAAACAAAGAAAGGAAGGAAGGAAGGAAAGGAAGAAGATAAATGAAGAAAGAAGAAGAAAAAAATCTACATTTCACTTTATTTCTGAGAACTCTAGCATAGCAAGAGAGCTAGGGAGGGTCAGCTACTCCTTTACTAACAGCGCTCATTGTCTAGGCCACGAGAACACCTGTCTGACGTCCAAAGAGCCTCTGGAGGCCTGAGAGTGGAAAATGACACCTTTATATTCAAGGAAGATGGAAGCTGTCAGAGATTAACTCCCCCTTTCTTAGAATGTCCCAAGAAAAGGGGCATATTAGCAATAATACTAATAAATATAAAATAACCAATAAAATTAATCCTGCCTGTGTTTCTTTAGCATAACTTTTCATGAATATTAAAGTTTTTTCAAAAAAAAAAAAAAAAAAAAAAAAAAGCCGGGCGGTGGTGGCGCACGCCTTTAATCCCAGCACTTGGGAGGCAGAGGCAGGCGGATTTCTGAGTTCGAGGCCAGCCTGGTCTACAGAGTGAGTTCCAGGACAGCCAGGGCTACACAGAGAAACTCTGTCTCAAAAAAAACAAAAAACAAAAAACAAAAAAACAAAAAAACAACAAAAAAAAGTTTTTTAAACTGATTAACTTAAAAATTGTTTGGTGATATTCTCAAAATGGTAATCATGTTCCCTTTCAAACACTCAATGTGTCCTTTACAATGAAGTACGACCTTTCAAAAATATGTAATCATTAAGCTTAGTACAACATCCTATGAAAAGAGCACAGGCACAGCATCCAAATCAAGTCCATGAGAAAAAGCAGCCATGAACACAATCACCAAATAAAGGAAGTCAGAGTGAGTGTTGTGAATAAAAGGGAAAGTCAACAATCCTAAGAGGGATGGGGCTAGTGAACTGGCTCTGCCACCACTGCAGAGGACCCTGGGTCAATTCTTGGCACCACATGATGACTCACAACCACCTATAATTCCAGTACTATGAAGTCTGACACTTTCTGGCCTCCATGGGCACCAGGCACGGACATGGTGCACAAATATTCATGTAGACAAAACACTCATATACATAAAATTTAAAAGCAGATTGTTAACCTTAAAAAGGAAAACCAACAAACAAAAGTCAGAAGGAACCTAAAAAAATGCACCCAATGGATCAAAAAATTACTACAGTCTTGACTGTTCCTGAGACACACAAAGGAGCTGCACCCAAAGCATGTTCTTGCTCCTACACATGTTGAGCAGCTCTCAACCAACCTGCCCAACCAAGACTCACTGCTACTACACCAGCACCACTGGCCTCATCCACTGCTCATTGTCTTAGTCAGGGTTTTATTGCTGCGATGAAATGCCATGACTAAAAAGCGAGTAGGGGAGGAAAGGGTTTATTGGCTTACACTTCCAGATCTATCTATCTATTCTATCACTGGAGGAAGTCAGGACAGGAACTTAAGCAGGGCTGGAACCTGGAGGCTGAAGCTGATGCAGAGGCCATGGAGGGTACTGCTTACTGGGTTGCTTCCCCTGGCTTGCTCAATCTGCCTTCTTCTTTTTTCTTTTTTTTTTACTCTATTAATTTATTCACTTATTCACTTTACACTCCTCCTTCCAGTCTCCCCTCACGTGGCCCCTCCCCTTCACCTCTAAGAAGCAGCAAGAACTCCCTCCTGGGGAACCAACCCGCCCTGGCACCCCAAGTCACTGCCTTCTTATAGAACTCAGGACTACCAGCCCAGGGATGGCATCACCCACAAAAGGTTGGGCCCTCCTCCATTGATCACTAATTGAGAAAATGCCTTACAGTTGGATCTCATGGAGGCATTTCCTCAACTGAGGCTCCTTTCTCTGTGATAACTCCAGCTTGTGTCAAGTTGACATGCAAAATCAGTCAATACACCTTGTCAACTTGACACACAATCATTATCTCCTTATGTCCAAATGAAAATAACCAGGTCGTAATAACGTCTAACATGTAAATGCATTGTAAATTTAGAATAGGTGACAATGTACCCTGGGGAACATCTTCTTCACAAAATAGAAGCTTAGCTGGGTGGGATCTTACCCTTAGGTCACCATTCCCTTAATTCCATTTAATATCTTTAATCCGTTTATCTCCTTGAACACAGGATTAACCCTTTAACCCTTGAACCATACATTTTGTATTTTTCCTTTCTCAGCTTGCTACATTTGATCAAAACGCTCTTCCTAAGAGTGAACCACTGGACAAAATCTATGCTAGGCTGTTTTGAGATTTGTCAATACAAGTAGTCTAAATCTCTTTGCTTTAGCCTCAGGCAGACTCTTCAGACAAGGGCAAAAAGCAGACACATTCTTCACCAAAATATCCCAAGAAAGATCTCTACGCAACATGCTAAAATTCTTCTCCTCTGAAATCTCTTGAGCCAGGTTCCCACAGTTGAAATCACCCTCAGCACCACTGTCTTCCATGCTTTTATTAGTGTGGCCTATTAAGCCCTACTTAAAACATTCCACGCCGGGCAGTGGTGGCACACACCTTTAATCCCAGCACTTGGGAGGCAGAGGCAGGCGGATTTCTGAGTTCGAGGCCAGCCTGGTCTACAGAGTGAGCTCCAGAACAGCCAGGAGACTACATAGAGAAACCCTGTCTCAAAACAAAACAAAACAAAACCAAAAACAACAACAACAAAAAACATTCCACTACTTTCCTAATTTAAAGTCCCAAAATCCACATTCCTCCAAACAAAAGCATTGTCAGGCCTAACACACAATACTCCACTCCTGGTACCAACTTTGTTAGTTTTATTGCTGTGTAGAAACCGTGACCAAAGCAAGTCTTGTAAAGGCTAACATTTAATTAGGGCTGGCTTACAGTTTCATAAGTTTAGTCCAATATCATCAAGGTGGGAAACAAGACAGTATGCAGGCAGACATCGTGCTGGAGGAGCTGAGGGTTCTACATCTTGATCAGAAGACAGCCAGGCATACTGGATTTCACGTTGGGCAGAGCTTCAGCATAGGAGACCTTAAAGCCCACCCCTACAACACATACTTCCTCCAAGAAGGCCACATTTACTTCAATAAGGCCATACCTCCAAATAGTTCTACTCTCTGTGGGCCAAGAATTCAAACATATGAATGGGGGAGTGCTATTCAAACCACCACATTCCTGAATCCTGCCTGCTTCCAAGCACCATCTTTGTGCCTGCCCAATTAGCAAAGCATTCATGTACTCACTATTCAGTGAAGAACCGGGCAATGCCATACTGGCTAATATCCTCCCTGTTCTCCAGCAGCTGGCACACTGCATCCTCCATGTATGTGAGGACATGTCTCTGAGCTGCAAATAGAAAGAAAATAGAAGAGATTAAAAAAAACAAAAAGTTCTCTCAATGCCAATGAGAGGCCATGTAAGTCAAAGTGTTATTTCTGCCCTGGGGGAGTGGACTAGAATAGAGACACAAAGCTCGATGGCCATAACTGAGCCATGATAAAGGGTGAAAGAAACGAGTGCAGAACATGACGTACTGAGACCTGACTAGCTGTCAGCCCCACCTTCCATTGTTGTTTTCAGTAACTAAGAGCTTCCACTCCACTCTTTTTTGCAAGCTGTTTCCTCTGCATCTTTCATCCTTTCCCATCTGTGCATGGTCAAAACATATTTCAGGAAATGGGTTATCCGATTCTAAAGAAAATTAAGATTTAATTTTAAAACATCACTGGAAAAGGTTAGGGACCATGAAAATTTCAGTGCTGTTACAAGTATACATCATTAACCTTGGGAAACAGCAAGAACTTATTAGATATGCTTATTATTAGGCGTACAAACAACCTGTGTTTGTTGTGACTGAGAAATGTATAAATTAATCACAGGCTTGTCAAAATAAGCTCAACTCAAAAAACAAAGTATCAAAGAGACTGTTAGGGACTGGGGAGAGGGTCAAAAGGGAGTAGGACACAGGGTAGAAGAACGGAGTATGAATATGATCAATGCATTATGCATACATATATAGGAAAGTCACAGTAAAATCCATTATTTGTACCATAATTAACATGGTAATAATTTAATATTTTTAAAATATGGTCTCAGATAGGTAGGTAGGTAGGTAGATAGATAGATAGATAGATAGATAGATAGATAGATAGATAGATTTGTTGTTTATTTGGCTTTTTGAAGCAGGAGGCTAGTCTGGAATCACTATGTAGACTAGGTTGGCTTAGAACTCATAGAGATCTGCCTGCCTCTGCCTCCTGAGTATTAGGATTAAGGACATGTGCCTAGTGCCTAGTGTAAAAGTATATTAATGTTAGAAGGACCTGGGTTTGAGTGACTGCCTTTTGTAGCTTAATTTTGAATAATTACTTAATTTATACTTGATTTGGGCTTTATCAAGTGTACATAGCTGTGTAATTAAGTTCTATAGTAAAGACAAACAGAAAAAAGAAGTAAAGATGCTTGTAAGGCAGTCTTGAGAGCCAAGTTGTGAAATAATCTATGTCAAATTCTAGCACTGTTTTCATAATATTAATTATCATAATTAGGTATATTAAACTGAGAAGAAAAATGTAGCCAGACTAATATTAAAATACAATCACCTTTCCACTGCTGCCGTGTTCCCCTTCCTTTCTTCTACCCACTTAACACTGATCTTACAAAACTCTTCCTTCCCTGGGCTCTGTGGTTTTTGAAGACTTACCTGCACCTAAGGCTAGTACAAGAATCCAGTATCCTCCCCCAACCCTTTGATAGCAAAAAGGAAAGAGCTTCTACTTAGAAGCAAATCCTGGTGCTTCTCCTCCCTAGCTCCAGGGACTAAAAGTCAGTGGGAGTGTTTTCATAGTAGTTAGAATCAAAGAATTCTCATCTTGGGGGCTGGAGTAATGGAAAAAAAAAATTTTTTTTTGGAAATAGACGGGAGGGGAGTGGGATCATACCAGTTTAATAATGCCAGATAAATATCTTCCAGTCAAACACTTAGGCTACTATATTACAAATAACACCTACCATTTTGAGCCCCTATCCAACTTATCGAACAATATGCCAGATAATGTATTGATTATTCTTTTTTTGTATTGATTATTCTAATGTATTATTTTATTTAATTTTAGCAACAATCTTATGATAGGTATTTGTGGACTTCTACTTTACAGTTAGGATAGCTGAGACTTGGCAAATTAAAGCAACTCACTCAGGATCACACAGCTAGTAGTAAGAGAATCTGAGATTTAAAAAAAAAAAATCAAGGTTTGACTTGTTCAAACATCCATGCTCGTCTCTAAACGCCTCATCACTAACAGTCTGCAGTCAGCCACAGAAGCAAAAGTCACGTCTATTTTACACAGAACATAAGGCATGAGTGTAGCAAAATCACCTGAGGGGTGTGGTCCAGTCCTGTCTATGTGAACTGTGGGCATACGTGTACACACATGGGTGTCACGTGTGTGAGCACCTTTCTGCCCTGTCCCTGCCTGCATACCAGTCAGCACCTATGTGAAGTCAGGACTTGTCTATGGATTTCTGAGTGTCTAACCAAGAACTGCTCTACTACAAAGTATTCACTCCACCCCTTCGCAGGTCACAAAGTGGAACTAGAAAGTGCTGGTTCTTTCTTTAATCTGGGTGAAGGGTAGGAGTTAAAAAGCCACAGACAGGAGCGAGAGGCTCCGCTCTGTGGGAATTCCGCCCAGCCATAGAGCAAGGGTGAAGCTCTCTCTAATTGCTCTTCCTGGTCCTCACCTGCACTCTTATCAGTCTGGTGTTCTCTCTGTGGTTAAGTGTACCACTCAACCCCGGAAAATCCTTACAGTTGATCAAACTTCAATGAGACTTAGAAAGTCCAAGGCTCTTCTTGCCTGGCAGTAAACCTGTAGAGTGCTCCTTTGTACTGCTTTGTAAATGCAAAGGAATAAGCTTTAATTTATGTGAGTGATTAAAGAATTCAAACAGCGCACCTGTACCCCCGGAGGGGAAAGATAGCTGGGCACCTGAGCTGCCTTTTTGGAGAAGGAAACACATTTCAGACTGGCTTTTCCTCTTCTGCTTTGCTGTGACTTCCACAACACGATCAGGATTAAATCTTCCAACCTGTACCAATAAGGCTTCACTGTCCTGAAATCCCCATTAACGCCTAGCTGCACATGTCATGATCAGGTAGCATTGTATGAGATAGGCATTTATACCTTCGTCATGCTAAAATGAAAAACCCAAATCAAGTGTAAGTAAACATTGCCTGATCCTTACACGAACCAAGGGAGTGATGGAAACTGGGTCAGAACCGTCTGGGGTCTGTTGACTTAGACTATGCTGATCATCTTCTTTCCTTCTTTATACTACAGTGGTTCCTGCTTTAAAATGATTGGGACTAAAAATATATCTGATAACAAACTACTGCATTAGAAAATACTTGGAGTATGCAAAAAGTAACACGTCTTGATGATACCACTGTTACTACGTACTAACTATACAGATTAAAGCAGAATGCATGAATCAGGCCACCTATATGTGCAAATTACCTAACTTCACTGCTCTTTCTGTAAAATTAATTCTTCAAAAACAGTACCTATCTCTGGCATTATAGTAAGAATTCAATAATATAATAATCTCAGTATAGCATCTGCTACATAGCATGTGACAAACGTTAGCCTCCTGACCACTTATATAAAGTTCTGTTTATCCATTCAAGAAAAATATGTTCAAAGATTTAGGGGCTACATAAGATTTTATATCTACCAACTTGGCATGGTAGCACACACCTTTAATCCCAACTACTTGAAAAAGGCATGTGGATCTCTGTGAGTCTGAGACCAGCATGATCCACAGGACAGCCAGGGCTATGTAGAGAGACACTGTCTCAAAAAACAAACACCAAAAAATATTTTTGTATCTATAATACTTTACATAATCATATACCCATTTTAGCTGCGGCTTTTAAACTTGTGGGAAGCATTCACTTATTAGCTGCTAATTACTCAGAAAGCCCTAATTTACATGGGAAAGTCCAAAATGGTTTCCTTTTACCGTCTTCCCAAACATAAATACCATCAAAGTACTAGCTGTTAATTTCACAATTAAATGATAAGAGAGCCCATTTGGAAATTCTTGCTTGAGGGGTCTAGAATTTCCACCTACATCAGTTACACCATTTTCATTTTTAAATTATCATTTAAAACAGTTTCAACACTTGAGTAAACAAGTCTTACCAGGAATACATTAATGAGTTACTACACGTGCTATCAATAAATACAAGGAAATAATGCTGTAAGAAAAGGCAGGGTGTATACATTTGTATCTTAACCCTGACTTTCCCTTTCACGCCAGTCCTGTTTTGAAGCACCCTTTGTTCTTTGATTCTCAAGGCTCAAATGCTGGCTAGCACAAATAAATGTTTGCTGAACTAAATTCCAACTGTTCTTTAGGATGAGGAAACTAAGTCCGCTTAGCCACCAGCCTGTCCTGTAAACTGCTTATAAGTCTCAAGTTTAATAGTTTTTATAAATTACTAACATCATACAATAAATGATCCTGTGAAGTACAAACAAATAGCTAAATGGATTAGCAAGTTACCAGATGTCCACGTTTACTATCTGTATCTTCCATCTTTCTTGGTATTATCTTGGTCCTAGGAAACAGTGTGTTCTGCTATTTCATCATCTATAGGGACATCTTTGATCTTAGCCCACACTTAACCAATTGCCCTTGACCAAAGGGGATGAGGAAATGGGAAAAATGAGCACATTTGATTCCCACACAGCTCAGCGAAGTAGGCAAGTTTCTTATGCAGCTCTGGAGGTCAGGGAGCCAGCCGAAGCCTGTGTGCTGGGCAGAGCTAGGATTCACACTTGGATTTGACTCCCAAGTTGAAGTTCTTCCATACAAACGACTTCCCCACTTCTCAAAAGCCGAGGAAGTTACTTTACTCCAGGAATTCCAACAGGCAGGAGGCTGAGGCAAGCGAACTATTAAAAATTCAAAATCACCCAGAGTCTCAACAAAACAAGGAGGGAGCAAGAGGGAAAAAAATCAGAAAGACCCCAAATCTTCCATGTGTCCCTTCTCACATGTACTATTAGCTCTTCACTGTTAACACAAGAAAAGAAGCTTGTGTGGATAAGTTAGCTCAATTATTTGCAGGCCTCTAACCTTTAATAAACACCACTTGGCTTTCGAATCACACACTCTAATTTTAATAAACATCTCTAGGCTTTCAATCACACACGCTAACTTTGCTTACGGGTTCAGATGACACAGAAAAGCTACGTGCTAGCCAACGAATAGCAACTCTTGTCAGTTTAAGAGGCAGACTTCTTTCATTCCTTTTCAAGGTTTCTTTTCTTCTTGAGGCAGGGTCTCATGAAGTCCTGGTAGGCCTTGAACTCAATATGTAGGATAAACTTGAACTCCGGATCATCCTGCCTCTACGTCAGCCAGAACATGAACAGTACCACCGGCAGTTTTGTGGCACCAGGGCTTTGGACATGGGAGACAAGCATTCCTACCAAGCTGTATTCCTCACCCTAAGAACAGCACTTTCAGGAACACAGATTGGGGCTAGCAGATGGCTCAGGCAGGGTGCTGCCACCAAGCCTGGCCTTCTGAGTGCAGTCCCCAAGACCCACAAGGTAGAAGGGAAAAATGGACTTCTGGTGTGCCTTTTGGTAATTGAGTGTGACAATTTCCAAAAGTTGTTGTCTGACCTCTACACATGTACCATGTGGCATGTTCACACCTCTGCCCCATACACTAAATAAATAAATAAATAAATAAATAGATAGATTTTAAAATCTTGTCTGTTTATTTTGTTTTTTCAAGACAGAGTTTCTGGGGGCTGGAGAGATGGCTCAGAGGTTAAGAGCACTGACTGCACTTCCGGAGGTCCTGAGTTCAACTCCCAGCAACCACATGGTGGCTCACAGCCATCTATAACGTATACAATTCCCTCTTCTGGAATGTCTAAAGGCTATACTGTACTCATATACATAAAATGAATAAATATATCCTTACAATTAAAAAAATCATTTAAAAAAAAAAAGACAGAGTTTCTCTGTGTAGTCTTTCCTGTCCTATGTAGACCAGTCTGGCCTTGAACTTAGAGATCTGCCTGCCTTTGCCTCCCAAGTGCTGGGAGTAAAGGTGTGTGTCATCACTGCCCAGCATTAATAAAATATTTTCTAAATATTTAGAAATACGCATTCTGGTTTTGCTTTGTTTTTATCTAAATGACAAAAATGTGAAAGTATGTTATTTTCACTCAATGTCTGGTTAACTTTCATAAAACAAAATAAAATCAATGTACCCTTTGGTATTTCCCAAAGGTACATATTTCCCTTCCAGCAAAGAGCAATCTTTTTACATTAATAGTTAATTGCCTGGCCTGGTGGCACACGCCTTTAATCCCAGCACTTGGGAGGCAGAGGCAGGCAGATCTCTGAGTTCAAGGCCAGCCTACAAAGTAAGTTCCAGGACAGCCAGAATAACACAAAGAAACTCTATCTCTGGGGGAAAAAAAATAATTATAAAACAGACAAAACTAATACATCACTCTGTGTAGCTAAACCACCAGGATGCAGCTACATAGCTAGTTACACTCATTTCTGCAAAGGCACACCAGAAGCAGCAAAGCACAAACACAACAAACAAGCTAATATTATCTCTGACGATCAGAAAACGAGAGATGACTAAAGTATAGGATAAAGAACTCAAGTCTATTTCATTCAGTCCAAAGAAGCATCGTACCACTTAATACATGTGCAGAACTGAGAGTCCCAGCATTCAAACAGTCTCTGGCCAGCCATTAACCCTCACCTCTCTTCTTCTTTCTTAAAATTGGTGATACATTTTGGGGATGCCAAGTAAGGCCTAAGTGGTTAAATTCTACAGCCAAAGCATTTCTAGACTAAATCTCATAATACAGAATTAGTAGGTTGGAGTCCAGCAATTCCAAGTACCAGAAACTACAGAACTCTTTTCTAAGGCTTCCCTAGCAACTTGGCACTTGGAGTGTTCAGTTAGCTGATCATAACAGAATGTACTTCCTGAAGAGTCGACTCTAATGTGACATTTACATTTCCCACAGTTATAACTAAGGAACCCATGAAGAACCAAGTTGTAACTGTCATGACAAAAGCTTTGTAAAGATAGTTATCAAAGGGGCAATACAGCTAATCCGCCAACCTGCATGAATCTATTTTCCAGAAAGCACTATAGGTTTTAGTTACAAACCCAAACACAACCCCATAAATTAGCAATCCTGGGGTTGGTTGCATGCCACTTACAATGTTATGTCAGGAAGAGAACAGTAAAGTCACAAGGTAAAAATTAACTGTTCTATATAGTTACCTCAAGTTGTAGTTCTTGGGGTGCAATATACACATCATGAGTAAATTCGCAAAATTTTTACTTAGGCAATGTGAGATTTAATTCAAGTTAGGGATGATGGCAATAAGCTACTAATGTAATCCTTTATATTTACCTAGTATTTTATTTTAAAGTGCTTTTAAAAAATAGCTGGCACTTATAAAACAGCATGAGCTTCTCACTCAGATCAGAGTTCTTAGCTAAGCTGGCTAAACATTCATGGCCTTAGGATTCCTGCCCTTTGCCTTGTGAGGAGAATGGCACTGTCTTAAGATGGAGATTGTTAGCTGGGCGGTGGTGGCGCTGGCGCACGCCTTTAATCCCAGCACTTGGGAGGCAGAGACAGGCAGATTTCTGAGTTCAAGGCCAGCCTGGTTTACAGAGTGAGTTCCAGGACAGCCAGGGCTACACAGAGAAACCCTGTCTCGAAAAAAAACAACAATAACAACAACAAAGATGGAGATTGTTTCTCGAATGGCAGGCTCACCTGTCAAATCCCCACTAAGAGCTGTCTACAGCCTGCTCATGGATATGGCTGGAACAATGCTTGATGATCTCAGTCCTTTCTATTTCTATTGCCGTTGTAGATATTTATAGATGCCCCAGGCCAAAGTGCACAGGGGCTGCCTGAGATGAGTGACTGAACAGCGCAGGCTAAACAGGGAGGCCTCAGTTTACTCTTTTTTTTTTTTTTTTTTTTGTTTTTTCGAGACAGGGTTTCTCTGTGTAGCCCTGGCTGTCCTGGAACTCACTCTGTAGACCAGGCTAGCCTCGAACTCTTGAACTCAGAAATCCGCCTGCCTCTGCTTCCCAAGTGCTGGGATTAAAGGCGTGCGCCACCACCGCCCAGCCTTTTTTGAGACTCATGCTAACATTTAACATTGATGTATAGTAATGGTATAAAGCACTTCCAAAATACTCTATGAAAACATACTTTGGATGTATTTTACCAAACCAATAATCTTTGACTTATGACTTTTAGGAATGTTGTAATAATAGGCAATCAAACCTACATTTTCCACCAGCCCCAGTTCAAATACAATCTATTGTCCTCAGGAAGTGTTCCCTAATTCTGCTCTGACTAGAAACAATCTTTTCATTTTCTGAACCCCCATCACCTACTCTAGACAGACCCTGGCACCTTCTCCTGGATGCTGCCTTATTCCTGCTACCCACATGCAGCACCTTCTGCTAGGCCTCTTGCTTTTAAGGATAGACAGATGTGACACATTTCCCTTTTATCCCACTTAACACTCAGCATCATGCGGCACCCTCCACACAATAGCCATTCGAATGTTTACTGACTGACTATGTAAACTGTACCCACTATTTATAAACTGTGGTGCTAGTCTTTATTCAGTGAAGCCACTGCAGGCCTGTACTTCCCAGGTGGGAAACGAGACCAGAACACTCTGCTACTATTAGGGTTCTTGCAGGAAGCTACTTTTGTCCTCTTCTCAGCCACTCTTCACGTTGCCTTTCTAGTGCCCTTCTCTCTATTCCAGTGAGAAAGCACGTGTTCCTTCTGTTGTTACTAAGAGCCTCATTATGTTCAAGGTGAAGTGAAAAACTGCATTCGATGCAATTACCAGTTCTCACAAATCTGGGGACTACTTGTCATTTGGACATCCAGGGCCTAAATAAAAGAAAGTCCGAATTCTTTTCACTCCTAAAAACGATTTTCTTTTTTGAGAGAATGGAAGTCCACAGCACAGGAAGCAGTCTTCAGTAAGCCACCGTCCATAAACAGCTTTGCTGAGAGCGTAACAAAGGTTCTGTTGTGCTCTTGCATGGCAGGGCCAGTGAGCAGCAGGAGCAGATGAACTCTTTAAGAAACAAGGGTTCTGTCTTCATGCAAATGTTTGCATTAATAAAAAATGAAGAAAACGATATAGAAAATGCAGACTAGCTGAACATAATAGGTCTCTAAATGGGAGGTTTTTCACGTTTTCCAGGCGGAGTCAGCAGGTCTTTTAAAAACTTTGTCATTCTGAGCATTTCACAGACATCACAAGAAAGACATGCAAATAACAGAAGCAAATCAAAGGACGTCCCGCTGCTCTGCTGGCGCCTCCCTTGCCCATGCCTGGTTTGTCATTTTCTGTTAACCCTAGAGCTGGCTGTATTCTGCTGAGGAATGGAGTCCCTAGCCCAAGAGGCAGTCATGTCCAGCCAGCGGACTCCAGCACTGATAACATCACAATGCAAGCCATGTACCACCACTCAGGGACACGTGCTGCCAGGCAACAAGTGCAGCGTGTGATTTTTACACACTCGGCTTGCAAATCTGCATGGGAAAGAGCCTCTAACAAGCCACTTGAGAAGATGTGGTTTTCTGGAGTGTGCACATCACTAAGTTCTCGGAAGGATTTGTGAGGCTCAGTCCTTCAAAGTAAAGTCAGGACCAGAAAAAAAAAGCTTGGGCGGGAGGGGTAGCTACTGGGTGCCAAAGCCATGCACCATGTGCTTAGCCAACCTCATTTAATCTTCACCACCACAAATTCAGGCAGATATCCCATTTGACAGCTGAGGAAACTGAGGCTGGAGAAAGTTATATAATTGTCCAATGGCAAGCCAAGGCTCAAACCATATGGCAGCAAATTTCCCGCCACTCCATAAATTTTTTTGTTACACACAATTAACCTTTTTTTTTTTTTCCTTTTTAGAGAGGAGGGAGACCAGAGCCTGTTGTATGGTAGGAAAGCAGCACAGTGCTGAGCTGAACTCAGGGCCCATATATGCCACTGCAGAACCACTGGCATGGTCCTTGCTTCCCGTTCTAACCATCTGGATAATATTTTATCAAGTTTTAAGAGTAAGAAGCTTCAGAGAGTGCTCGCTTCGGCAGCACATATACTAAAATTGGAACGATACAGAGAAGATTAGCATGGCCCCTGCGCAAGGATGACACGCAAATTCGTGAAGCGTTCCATATTTTTCAGAGGATCCAGAAGTGACTCCTCAGGAGACTGACACAGCTGTCAGCTCCCCTGCCTCCCCCTACGGTCGACCCCTAGACTTCCACGCCCTCCAGAAGGGTTCCTGGTATGCCTGGCTTTGCCCTCATTTCTCTCGCTAGAGAGCTTGGCCTCTTGATCACCACAACAAAAATTGGCTTTTTCCTAAACCAAGGCCACCCTTGATATGGCCGCTAACATTGGGGAGCCTTCCTTTATGACAATATTACACCCCAAACTGACAAATGGTTGGTAACTTGAACATTTACAAGAGACTAAGATGGCTGTGAGTTAGTCCAATGACGGGATTATTGTAGGTCCACTTCCCAGGGGCCCACCCAATGCAGCCGAAAAGGAGTGCATGGTGCTGGGAGTGGGTGCAGCCTACATGGCCTAAGACAGGGCTCTCACCCTCCTTTCACCCACATCAGAGTCCCTTGACGTTGCCCATCATCGACAGCCTAAAACCTTCGACCATCGATGTGACTCGTCTCACATCAGTGTTTTGGGGTTGTGAACTTGTCTAAGACCCCCCATAATTAGACATCCAAATTCAAAACTCACATAGTTGGGATTGAACATAAGACGCCTTCTCTAACTAAACAGAGAAGGGGGAGATGCCAGAAGCCAGGACCCTCGCCCTTACCCTTACCCCCTACCTTTCCCCACCTGCACAATGTCCTCTGAAGCTTGGCAACTGCAAGATCCTGCTTAGCAACTGCAGATAGACTCAAAGCATAGTACCATGTCTTCTTAAGAATAGCAGGGAGACCATAACTCAAGCAGTGTACCATATCTTCTGAAGAACTGCAGGTAGATCATAATTCAAGGCAGTGTACCATATAGACCATGACATGTTTCAAGGCACAGGCCAAGAAGATTTTGTACTTTTCCACCACCTGGACCCTCTTACCCCCTCCCCTTGTAAAACATGCTATAAAAAAAAAGCATTTCATGTTCAAAAAAAAAAAAAGAAATTAAAAAAAAAAAAAAAAAAAAAAAGAAGCTTCAGAGAGCTGAGCAGAGTGGCTTATGCCCATAATTCCAGTACTCAGGAGGCTTAGGTAGAAGAATCGCCAAGAGTTTGAGGCCAGCCTGGATTACACAATAAACACCAGCAAAGTGTGCTATGAGAAACACTGTTCCTAAATACTACACGCTACACACACACACACACACTATATACACACTATACACATGCACACACATACACTATATACACACACACTCTGCTATACCACACACACACACACACACACCACACACACACACACACACACACACACACACACACACACACACACACCAAAAAAGATGAGGTGGCTTTTTAGGTTGTGATAAAAATCTGACTTAAGGTGCAGATGCTCTATCACGGAAAGAGGACTATAATTTAATGTGCAGTACACAGTATCCAAAGATCTCCGAAAGGTCATCTATAGATCCTTGGAGGTTGTACCACCTATGTGAAGAAGAAAAGAAGGAAGCAATGGCACTAGCACACATATCTCCTTCCTGAGATATGCATGGTCTGTTTTCTTTTTATCTTTCCCCCATACTCTGTTCTGTTCCCTACCATTATGTTCTGCAACATAATGATGGCCCACTGAATCCCCCAACCTGCAAATTCTGTGTCCTCTAACACACTGTTCCTCTCTACCAGGAAGTCAATTAAGCCTCACCACAGACTCCGGCCCATCGGCCTCTGGATTGCACAGTACTCCTTCCATTCCCATAATTTTGCTTTCCATGGTCTCAGTGACTGCAGTCAGGAATACAGTAAGTACAGGCTTCAGTACTCCATGAGGTCTGCAGACCAGGGAGAGCGGGGATGCAGCAAGGCCGACGACAGCTCATTACTGTTTCATCACTGCTCCTAAGTTACAAAAGCGTGAGACCTCGGCAGAAAGACTCTCCTTCGTGTTGTTCAACCCCTATCATTTTACACTAAATAAACCAGAGTCCTTACTTTCTGCCCCTCTTGATTCAAGGGTGCAGAATTCTTGGCTTACTTAATGTGACTTTGAAGTTTTCCATATTTCATCTATAATCATACTGCTGAAATTTTTCTTTGTATAAAGGAAACAAATCATGACAAAAACTGAATTTTATAATTCCTTGGAGAGCAAAAAAAGCTAAAGAAAAATGAATTAAAAACATGCATACTGAGGGTCAAACCAAACCCACTATCTCTCCATTTCTCACAACTTTTTCATTTTCTACCTTTTAAAACTTTATTTGGTACTATAGTTTTCAAAATTGTATTAAGTATCCTCTTATGGTAATCAATATTTCTTTTTATAAATATCTTGTTTTGCCAGGCAGTGGTGGCGCACACCTTTAATCCCAGCACTTGGGAGGCAGATGCAGGGGGATTTCTGAGTTTGAGGCCAGCCTGGTCTACAAAGACAGTTCCAGGATGGCCAGGGCTATACAGAGAAACCCTGTCTCAAAAAACCTAAATAAATAAATAAATAAATAAATAAATAAATAAATTATCTTGTTTTGTGTTAGAAACTTTAAGTTTTTATTTTTATCAAAATAATTTATTATCTCTCTATGGATACACAGTCTCTTATTTTATCTCATTCCTCAAATCTCCAGGTACAAATTAGAATGTTTCTAAGAATAAAGAGATGTCTAGAATTTTTGAATAGCAGTGTCTATCACAAATTATGTAAGTTTATGGCTGTTTTCTCTCATTTTATCATGATTGTTGATGACAGGATTTTATTGTCCTGCTGGCCTGGAACAAGCTGTCCTCTGTCTCCCAAGTACACATAAAGGCATGTGCCATCATATTTGGTGATATTCTCTTTCATAAATAATTCTCCCTTCACAACACACACATAGGTTCACATAAAGATCACATTTCTTAGCTTCTCTTGTAGCTGCTTTGGTCATATAATTAAATTAAGTAACCAGAATCTTTTAAGTCTTCTAGAAAGTACTTAAATAGAATTAAGTATGATTCGAGATGTCCCTTATTTACCAGAAGAGATAAAAAGTTCCTTCAGTGGGCTGGAGACATGGCTTAGTGGTTAAGAGCACTGACTACTTTTCCAGAGGTCCTGAGTTCAATTCCCAACAACCACATGGTGGCTCACAACCATCTGTTACGGGATCCAATGCCCTCTTCTGGTGTGTCTGAAATCAGCGACAGTGTACTCACATACATAAAATAAATAAATAAATCTTAAAAAAAAAAAAAAAGTCCCTCCAGTCCTCATGGAGTCTAAGAAAGGGACCAGGTCTATGGCTAGGATAACAAGGTGACAGAAACTCAAGTCTTCCATGGCACCATAGAGTATACTACCCCTCCCTGTCCATCCCAAAAGAAAACAACCTTCTACATTGCATTTACTTAGTGTCTGCTTTTCTTTAAGATTTATAGTATCTTTTGTGTATATTTGTATGCATGTACTAGTGGACTTAAGTGGACTACATATGTGTGCAGGAACCCAAGGAGGTCAGAGAAGTCAAAATATCCCCTGGAACTGGAGTTACAAGAGATTGTGAGCCATGACATACGGCTAAAAACTGACCCTGGGTCCTCTGAAAGTACAGTAAACTCTCTTACCTACCAAACTGTCTCTCCAGCCCCCATTTTATATGCTTGAAGACAGTATCTTAGTCTGTTGTGGAGGTTAGTCTGGAACTCACTCTGAAGTTTGTAGCCATCCTCCTGCCTCACTTCTTGAGTGCCTGGAATACAGATGTCAGGCATCATACACAGCTTCCTACTTTGTTTGAACCATATACTTTTTCTAGGAAGTACAGATGAAGAGATCAGACTAATAGGGATGCAAGTGTCCAATCAGAGAGCCCTTTGACCTCCTGCTGTGTAGACATGGAGGATAAGATGGCGCATGTGAAGACACTATCCAGAAGACGTGCACTGTTGTCCTCAGACTCACTGTCTAATGGCAGGATAACAACGTTCACAACTTAACATTTTAATTGCTCCTGAACGTTTACTACCAAATACTCTCACACACATTATCTCTTTGTACTTCATAATCAACCTGGGAGTCAAATAAGGCTGAATTATCTTCATCTTACAAATGAAATTGCCTAAAGTCACAAAGTTTGTATGGTAGGACAAAAACTCAACCTCAAACTCATAGTATAACTATTTGCACTGAATCACAGTATTAGGATAATTCACAAAGAAAGCTTAAGACAGTCCTGACTAATCCTAGTTAATTGATAAAAACATGATTATAACATGCCCAGAACTCACTGCCAGACAAGCTAGCAAACTGATGTGCTCTGGGTTCAGTACAAGACTCTGTCTCAAAGGATAAGGTAGATGAGGCTGATAGGATGACTCAGTGAGTAAAGCCACTTACCACTAACCCTGACAATCTAAGTTTGATCTCTCCTTCCATAGTGGAAGGAGAGAACTGTTCTGTTACCTCATGTATAAGTCAGCATGTGTCAACACACACACACACAGCATACACATATGCTCATGCACATACACAAACACCCAGCATATACATACACATACACAAACACAAACAGACACAAACACACACGGACACATACAAATAATGGTAGAATATACCCAGAACCAACCTCTAGCCTTCACACACAGGTATACATATCTGTACATGTGAACCTGTATGAACATGTAAACCCATACACATATACATACATACAACACATACACAAATTCTGGAATTATATCATAATAGTGGTAGTACGAATTTGTGAATATAGCAAAAAAACCCACTGATTTCTATATTACATTGAATTTAAAAGGACAAATCTTATGGTAGATTAATTATCTCAATAAAAGATGACAGAGGGCTGAGGATGTAGTTTTCTTACATGTATATGCAGTGTGCATGGATATGTGCGTTGTGCAGGCATGTGTGTGTTCAGATGCACAGTCACATATGTATGTCTATGGATGCCTGAGGCTAACACTGGAAATGTTCTTTAATGACTTTCCACCTTATTCATTGAAGCAGGGTGTCTCACTTGAACCTGGAGCTCTTGTTCCAGCTAGTCTAACTAGCGAGCTTGCTCTAAGGATCCCATATCATGGCCTTCCAAAGGCTGGGATTACAGGAAGGCTACAGGCCTCACCTAGCATTTACATAGGTTCTGGGAATCTGAACTCCTATCCTCAGGCTTCACACTTACATAGCAAAGGCCAAAATGGTCCCCATGTCCAGACTAGGAAAAGATTAACAAGACTGCAGAGAACAATTGTATTATAACCTTGAAGAGAAGAAGAAAGCAGAGCCACTCCCCCTGGAGGTCTAGCTCATTCCCATTTACCTATATGCTTACCCTTCTCTGAATAATGGCCATGTATTCACGTTATTGATAAGGTAATCATTTTATCTATAAGATGATCATATCCAGCCAGCAGGTCTGATGGTTGATAGGCTATTAAGAATGACAATTTGGGCCCCATTCAATAGTTTACTATTGAGATTCCCTGCCTTATACTAACCCGTCTTCTCTGCTTTGTGAGGTAGCCCTTATTGACTCCATTTGTTGGGGGAAATTTGATCTATGAAAATAATAACAGAAATTTTTATTACAAACCGTCATCTCTCTAAAGACCTCCCCATGATTACCTCCTCAGTCTTTTCACACTCCTTTGAAGCAGGTGCCAGTATTCCTCTTGTCATTTTCATACGTAAAATTCTACAGCTCAAAGAGCGTGGTAATGTATTCTCTGGATGAAGCTGTATTTTCTACATTAGCTAGAACATACTGCTCAAGACCACAGACTCAAGTTTGAACTGTATATAACTCAAGGGTACTGAGCTTCTAGTCTTCTCTCTGGCCAACTTTCAATACATCACATTCTCAAAGACTAGGGTTGTGCATGTTATTTAAGTCCATGCATCCACTGTTTGTAAAAACTATTGTAATCAGTTTTCTAAATTTGTCTCTTTAAGTTTTGTCTGGTTACTCAGAATCTGAATTATTTTTTGTGTCCTGTCTGTGCACTAGCCTGTAAATGCTGTCATTGGGAATATTCAAGCAGCCTCTAAGACAAAGCTGCAGGGCTAATAAAAGCAATTCACTTGGGGGAGAGTGCATTTCTTCTTTTCTTTTTTCTTTTTTCTTTTAAGTAGCTAACACACAAAGATGACTCATTAAGCCCCAAAGAGGTGACTATGGCATGTAAGGGCTTCTTATGCAGCCTTCCACAAAGAGACCTGAGTGGCAGCATGCGGCCTCCTCTTCTCTGTATTTTTCTCCAGGCAGAATGTGCATTTGTGTGGCTACATACACAGTTATAATCTCCTCTGAAAGGCAATTCCTTCCATATGACAGGCTGAACAGTGGCCCGACTGCTAGCCTCATGTTGTCCGTGCAGTTAACATGCTGAAATACCAGACACATTTCATCTCTCCTTTTTGGAAATCTAAGATGAGACACAAGAGGCAAAGCTGTGAAGAACTCCACACAGAGAAAAAGAGGGCAGCCCAAGTGCCCAGACTCACTTTCTCATGGGCCCAACTTCTTTGTGTTGTTGTCTGCTTATTTGTCAATTTGCAGGACTTTGGGGCATGAGAACCATGGAACCCAGTGGTTCTGGCAGCAGCCTCTCCATCTGACAAGTGAAGCCAAAGACATGTAGCCTTTGGTACATTTCACATTCAAAAGTGTTATTGTTTCAAACATGCCTATTTTAAAATATATAATTTTCCCATTTAGAGCACGTTGTATGTAAGTTGGCCACTGGAGGAATTCTGCCACAAGATTTTTTTTTTCCTGAGGCAATGGGGAGCAGAACACCCAAGCACTTGGGAGGTGGAGGTAGAAGGATCAACTACATATCCAATACAAAGCCAACCGAAAAAACAAACACACAAACCAACGATGTAACACAGGCCTGTCCCTTTCTACCAGATGTCTGTTTACTGGGGCCTAGAGAGTTGTTCAGGTGAGAGAAGTCTGAGATTAATTAACACCTGGTGACATCCTGAGGCACAAGCAAATTTGTTTTCGATTACAGGAGCTGAATCTGTGTTATCACAAGCATCTGTAATCTCAGGGCCAGAAAATAGCATTAACAAGACCTTGAGCTACACAACAGGACAGCCAGAAAAAGGCTCCTACTCTCTCTAAAGGATAGAGCTTTTAAAAGCTAATTCACTAAAGAAACAGAAAGGTCTTGAAGAAGTGCCTTTTTAAGCAATATTTACTTTTAGTGGGCTCCCTCTAATCAAACAAAAGTTATTCAAAAAGGTTTTATGAAAAATATATTTGATAATTTCATAGTAATTGCTTTGTTTAAAGAAAGGTGCTTAAGAAAAACATATTTAATGGGATCAGTAATTGGGTAAATTCAGATGTGTTTGGGAAAATCCCTCCTCTCTTTGATAAATCATTAAAATTCTGTTCAGATAAATGTGTTTTGACTTGCAATTCCAATCATAGAATGAGCTGTTTCCTTACGCTGCTAGGGAAATGGAATAAGGGTGATCCCAGAGCCAGAAAGAGGACCCGGGATTACTTGACAAGGGTAAGTCTCCTGTCAATCAAAGACCAGCACTCAGCACACAACTTAGGGACAGGATCTCATGGATATGCCCCAAAACTGTACAAAATTTCAATCCTTCTTAAAACATCAGCTTTAAAATACTGATTAAATCTTACTGTTGAGTAACCAAAATGTAGAAACTGTTATCAACCAAGAAACGAAGCTTAGGATAATCAGAGTTTAAAGCCAAAAGCATCCAGGGCAGATTTTAATCACTTGTCCCTTTTTTTCCCCATCCATCAAAAAGGGGCAGGGACATGGTGTCTCTTCACGTGATGGGAGTTCAGTAACTGTTTGTTAAACTACATTCCTTTCTCCCATTTATTTTTAAATATATTCTACTGCTTACAGCAAACCATTCATCCAACAACTGAGCACTTCACTTGGCCGACCACTATACTAATGTTAGAGACACTGAGAAAAGCCTGCCCTCACGACTTACATTCTAATCAGAAACAGGCGTTATCCAAGGATCCACAGGGGAAACCAAGGTTACTGTGATGAGGACAGAAAGAGAGGGTCATGAAAGTCTCTTCTCAAACACCAGTTACCTACTCTGCTTCCCTAGGCAAATGCTGTATGTATGGGAAAAAATTGGCTGCCAACCTTTGGACAGAACTTGAAAAACTTTATTATTACTTGAATATATAAATGATAAACAAGGTCAAAACTTTTTAAAGAACTTTGTCTGGAATAACAATGAAATCACTCTGCAACTTATTTTGGAGAAATGGAAGTGACCAAGGGTCAGAAACCACAAGGCTTGGAATTCATTCGCTCCTCCCACTCCCCTAACAATAAGCTTACAGAGCTTGCAGAGTCCCGGGAAAGGTGGGAAAGAGGGCGTGGGATGAACTTCCAGGAACCACTTCCAAGGGCACATTCCTGAACTTCCCCTCCAAGGGAACTAACTGCCTGCTGTCCCTGCCATGACTGAGAAGCTGCTGACCAAATCGGGAAGCAAGAGAGCCACCAGTTCCAGACAGTACTCTCCAACATCTCCAACACACGCTTATTTCTCTCACTCAGTGTTCTGGTCATTTAAGAGGATGTTCCACCTTGGTTTTGCTTTAGACGACCAGGAAAGGGAGCAGTGTAAAGAAGGGAGGTGACTGAACAGCTCTGTAGCTGTTCTAAAGTGACTTGTTTTATATTAATCTGGTTTCCTAAGATTTACAGTCAGTGTAACACCTATATTTTTTTTTAAGATTTATTTATTTATTTTAAGTATATGAGTACACTGTAGCTGTCTTCAGACACACCAGAAGAGGGCATCCAATCTCATTATGGGTGGTTGTGAGCCACCATGTGGTTGCTGGGATTTGAACTCAGGACCTCTGGAAGAGCAGTCAGTGCTCTTAACCGCTGAGCCATCTCTCCAGCCCGTAACACCTATATTTTATTTCATTTCATTCTCTCTCTCTCTCTCTCTCTCTCTCTCTCTCTCTCTCTCTCTCTCTTTGTTTTTTGTTTGTTTGTTTGTTTGTTTGTTTCAAGACAGGGTTTCTCTGTGTAGCCCTGGCTGTCCTGGAACTCACTCTGTAGACCAGGCTGACCTCGAACTCAGAAGTTCGACTGCCTCTGCCTCCCAAGTGCTGGGATTAAAGGCATGCGCCACCATTGCCCGTCATTTCTTTTCTCAAACAAACTAAACACTTGACGTTCTGAAGATGATTTTAGCTAATTAAGTACTAATGTTCTGTAGTATAGTATGGGTTTGAAAGGCTCCCTAATTATATTTGAAACAAAATAAATTTATCAAGAGTCCTCCAACAGCAAAAACTAACACTGTGTTTGGCAATCATACAAGTATCTCATGTTATGGCATCAACAAATACAAAAAGAAGAAAAAAGAAAGTCTAGAAACGCTTAGAAGTCTTCCAGGTTGAATGACTTTTATGTCAGAACCTTTGCCAAGATTCCAAGAGACTGCATAGGCTTCACAGCTGGAAAGGGCTGTCAGTGACTGTGACATTGTCTTAATTCAGGTTCTCTGAGAAGCAGACACCAAAACAGAAGCAAGGGAGATATTAAATGAAGCCTTTAGACAAAGCTGAACTCACTCCAAGGATCCTTGTTGTATGAGCGTATACAATAGTGAGGACCCCATTTTTTTTTATGTCACTGAATGTATTTACAGCAGAGTTTAGCCATGTAGACAGGAATTAGATTGCTCAATTATATCCCATTTCCAACATTAACTAACTAGCTACTTGATATCTCGTGTGTGTGTGTATGTGTGTGCGCGTGTATGTGTTCACTTGCACACATGTATGTGCATGCATGTCTAGGACCCATTTGGTGAAAAGAGTAGACTGAGTCCTGTAAGCTGGCCTCTGACCCCACATGTGCATATTGGCACCACATCCACCCACCTCCTTCATAGACACATGAAAAAAAATTAACAAAAAATTTTAAGGACAGATTAAAGAAAAAACTCTATTATTTATTGTAATTCTTCTAAATGCATAGATCTCAAAGGAAGAATATAACCTCTGATTACTGATTTCCTACAAGTGGCTATTATGCCACCCTATTACCAACCTCGGCTGGTAAGCAGGTTCTACAGAGCAGAAGAGCCAACTTGAAGCACAAGTGAAAGCACGCACTTCCACAGATTAGATGGAGGAAGAAGTAAACCTCACAGGCTCATACTCGGGTCAGCACGTAGGTGGTTGTGTAAGTCTAGGTCCAGAACAGGCTCCCTTCATCTCTAGAGTTCTCCACACCCAACAGATATACAGACACACCTCAGCAGCTGGCATGGGCCAACACGTAGCTTTCACATGGTTGGAAATGTCTCAGAGGTCTACATAGACATTTCTATCCTTCTTCATCTCCTTAGCAGGCTCTGTCTTCAACCTAGACATCATGATACTTTCTGTTGCTACATTGGACTGCCAGTGTGAATGTCTTCTTTCCTGATGATCTTAAGACCCTAAGCCAGGCCAGGACTATAGGCTCCAAATTCATCAAGTCAATGTGGAAAAGAATTCAGTTCATCCAATATGATGGAAGGCTATTTTCTCCAGGAATAGTCAAAAGCTCAAATGGAATCCGTATAAAGCATGAAGAAAAATGCCTAGAGACATTCATTTATAGGTGTCCCTGTAACCCATACCAAAACTCTAAAGAGAGGTTCTATATGGACTATCCAGGAGTACTCAGCTGTAGCTTTGTTTTGTTTGTGTGTATGTTTGTGTAGGTGTGAGTGTATGTGTGTGTACACACCACATGAACTTTTCTATCTATAATAATTTTGTTCTCTATTTTTTTCTAGGCCTATACATGCTAGTGAATTTATAAATTGTAAAAGTCAATCAAAGTGAATTAAGAAAAATAAACAGGTTTTGAAATCTTAATCAGGCAGTATGGTCTAATGTATAAAGAATGGCTTTTAAAAGTTATTTGCTTATCTTTGAGACAAGGATTCACTATGTATCCCAAACTGACCTCAAACTCAGGATCCTCTTGCCTCAGCAGCCCCAGTGCTGGAATTATAGGCATGTGCCACCATGCCCAGCTTCTAGGGAGTGGTTTTAATGGTTGTTACATTGAAACTGAATCCTTCAAAATAACATGTCTTTATGAGAGACCAAGTTATAAAGGGCGGGGTTAGTTCTTAGGTATAAACAAATTTGTTTTAGCAGTTACACAATTTGCTGAACAATGAGGAAGTCACTGAGCAGCTTGACTTTGATTAGGGTTGTAGGAATGTGCAGACTCAGATTAAGACTGTTAACCACACAACAGAGCAGAAGGAGCATTTGTCCAGGGTTCAAGGACTAGTTGAATTCCATCAACACTGAAACTTTTTAAGTGCCCTGAAACAATGAATCTACTCACAGACTGTTAACACCGCCACTAGTCTTTCACTTATACCTCTCAGAAAAAGACCAACTTCTGTTCCCCAAGCAGCAGTCTACCAATACACCATGCATCTGAGATATGTACTTTAAATAGCAAAGCTTCAAAGATCTGAATAAGGAATTAGGACATTCAAATATTTCACAAACTCATGAGTAAGTGAACAAAATAATAGCAAAAGTATAGGTGCTGACACTGTTATGCATTAGATATAAAGTTATACATGCTATTACTCTGCTGAGTAGTTTTGTCAACTTGACAGCAGCTAAGGTCATCCATCTGACAGGAGGAGTCTCATTTAAGAAAATGCTTCCACAGGAAGCTATAGGAAAGCCTGTAGGGTATTTTCTTAGAGACTGATGGGAGGAGGCCCAGACCATTATGGGTGGTGCTACACCTGGGCTGGTGGTCCTGGGATCTATAAAAAAGCAAACTAAACAGTTGAGGGAGACTAAGCCAATAAGCAGCACCCCTTTCTTGGCCTTGCCTCCAGGTTCCTGTGCCACTTGAATTCCTGTCCTCACTGCTTTTGATGATGAACTGTTATATAGAACAGTGAGTGAAATAAACCCTTTCCTCCCTAAGGTACTTTGGTCATTGTGTTTTATCACAGCAAGAGTAACCCCACTAAGACAATAACTATGCCCTTTCGGCTGATTAATAAATGTGTTTCTTCTTTTGTGGGGGGACAGGATCTCACTATGCAACTCTGGCTGACCTGGAATTCTCTATGTTGAACAGACTGGCTTCAAACTCAGAGATCCACCTGCCTCTGTCTCCCAAGTGGTGGATTAAGGATATGTGCAACTATGTCCAGCTTTACTACTGTTTCCTTAATCAAAATGTATGTTCTTGGCCTTTCCTTCTTCCCTATGGACTAGGCCAAAAGAGACACATTGGGCACTTTAACAGCCTTAAAGAGGGCTCTACAAATGTTACTAGCAGCAAGACCTTTTTGACCAAATCCAGCAACCAGAACCTCATTATCTTTCTCAAAAATATCTGAGCAGCTACCACTGGGTACAAAAGCCAGATCTCCAGGTCCCTCTTGATCCCCTGGATCCGCATATACTTCCTGCTAGAACTCAGTCCTTTGGCTCTAATCCCAGTTTCACCCACCATGATACCTTCTGCAGTCATTTCTCACTATGTGCATCAATATCAATTTTAATTCGAAGTTGTTTTATCACTTTTTATTTTACATGAACACAACGTCGTGTACGAGGGAAGTGCAGTGGGTGTATGTATGTGTGACTGTGTGTGTAACCCAGAGGGTCAGCTTTGGGTGTCATTCCTCAGGAGCCATCCATCTTGTTGTTTTTAAAAATTGTTTAATTATTCAATTAGGTCCCCCATACTCTCGCTGCCTCTCTCCACCTTCCTCTCTTCTCTGTATGTGTATGTGTGTGTGTGTGTGTGTGTGTGTCTGTCTGTCTTTTTTTATTAGAACACACATTGGACACATTATACATGTAGAGGTAAAAGAACAACTTGTGGGAGTCAATTCTCCCCTTCCATCGTATGGGTCCCCAAGGATGAGACTCAGGCTGGCAGATTCGGCAGCAAGCACATTTACCCACAGAGCTTGATTTTCTGAAGATTTATTTTCTTGGGGGCTAGAGAGATGGCTTGGTGGTTAAGAGCACTGACTGCTCTTTCAGAGGTCCTGAGTTCAATTCCCAGCAACCACATGGTGGCTCACAACCATCTGTAATGAAATACGATGCCCTCTTCGGGTGTGTCTGAAGACAGCTACAGTGTACTCACATATATAAAATAAATAAATCTTTTTAAAAAAGATTTAGTTTTGTGTGTATGTGTGTGTGTGCGTGTGCGCACACAGGGTCCACACATGCCACTGTGCTTCCATGCTACAGGACACGTGTGGAAGCCAAAGGACAACTATGTTGTCGAGATGCTTCTCTCCTCGCTCTTAACACTTCTCTGAGGGATCAAGCTTAAGTTGCCTGGCTTGCTTTTCCCCTTTAATTTATTAGAGGCATAATGATAACATTAACTCTCATTCCATTGTCTATCAGGAAGTCTGAAAACTTTGTTTTTACATTTTATTTGTGTGTATGTGTACTCAAGGGTATGTCAAGGCACACGTGGAAGGTCATCAAGCTTGAAGGGAAGTTTCAAGCCATCTCATCAGATCATTGTCTAAGGCAATCTTTATGGTCACATCTCCCCCACCCATAACCACTGTTGGGTTTTTCAATGACAATATTTGTAACATTAAGTGCCATGTTGTTGTTTTTCTAAATAGTTTATGGGGCTGGAAAGATGCAGAGGACCCAAGTTCTAGTCCTAAGACCCACCTCAAGCAGCTCACAACCACCTATACCTGTAGTTCCAGGAGAATCTGAGCCTCTGGCCTGCACAGGTACCCGCACACATGTGCACACACCCACACACAGATCCACACATGTATACATAATTTAAAAGAAAATACCTTTTAAAGGTTTATCTATCATGTCTCACTTTAAATTCTAGCTATTCTTAGGACAAGTAGTCTCTTTTAAATTATCATTTTCCCAAATCCTCTTTCTATCGTGCGTGCCCGTGCATGCACGTATGAGCTCACACATTTTTTTCCTTACTAAGTAACCCTTAAGCTTGATGAAAAAACATCTGACTTAATTAAAAATGTAAATTAAGGGCTGGAGAGTTGGCTCAGCAGTTAAGAGTACTGACTGTTCTTCCAGAGGTCCTGAGTTCAATTCCCAGCAACCACACTGTGGCTCACAATCATCTGTAATGGGATCCAATGCCCTCTTCTGGTGTGTTTGAAGAGAGCAACAGTGTACTCGGTACACTGTAGTCAGTGTACTCAGTACTAAAACTGTTGCTTAACAGATTTAAAAAAAAATTAAATGTGGTTAATTTTGTTACAAGATTGTGCAGAAACAGGTATTTTCTTATATTGCTGATGTCAGATTTAAATGACAAAAACCCTTGTGGTCAAGTGGTGGTGATGCATGTCTTTGATCCCAGCACTTGGGAAGCAGAGGCATGTTGGATCTCTGTGAGTTCAAGACCAGTCTGATCTACAGAGCAAGATCCAGTACTGCTGGTGCAAAAACCCTGTCTCAAAAAAGAAAACAAACAAACAGAAACTCTTGTGAAGGACTACGTGGCATATCTATCAATGTTTCAAACACATTTTCTTTCACTTTGTGGAATTTATCCTTGTAGAATTACATGCAAAGGGACAGAATTGCAGGTTATTCACTGAGATATATTTAGTAATCATAAAAAGTTAAAAAAAAAATTCACAGAGCTGGAGAGATGGCTCAGTAGTCAAGAGCACTATCTGCTCTTCCAGAGGTCCTGAATTCAATTCCAAGCAACCACATGGTGGCTCACAACCATCTGTAATGGAATCCAATGCCCTCTTCTGATGTGTCTGAAGACAGCTACAGTCTTTATATACATAAAGTAAATAAATATTAAAAAAATATATTCACTGTCTATCAACATGGAATTGGTTAAATAAACTCTCTAACTTCATATAGCTAAAAATAAGGTTTAAAATAAATGAAAGTTTAGGGGTGGTGGTGTACACCTGCCATCCTCCAGCCTGAGAGTTTTCTTCCTCCGAGAGGTGTCTACCTGGGGCAAGCAAGAGGATGGGAAGCTATATATTGTGTTCAAGGCCGACATGGACTGAGTCTATATAATACTGTCTGGAAAAACAAACAAAGAAGCAAAAAACAAACAAAGAAAAAAACCAAAAGAACACAAAAAGACAAAGCTCCCTAGTATCACATAAGTTATTCTTAATGTACTTTAAATGAAAACAAATGAAACTATGCACTGTATGTTCCTTTATATACAAACTAAACTCAGGAAAGATGTTCACAAAGCCAGCAATAGCACTTATATCTGTGAAATATGCCAGACTTGGTGGGGAAAGAGGGGTGTATCTTTTTTACGGTAAATTTCTTCTTCTTTTTATTTTTGTTATTTGTACATGTCTGCTGTGTGTGCCTTCTGCAGACGTCAGAAGAGGCCCTTGGGTCCCCTGGAGCTGAAGTTACAGATGCTCTAAGCTGCATGCTACAGGTGTTGCACCCCAAACTCAAGTCCTCTGGAAAAGTAGCAAGAGCTCTTAACTACTAAGCTATCGCTCTATCCCCCAAGATAAACATCCTTTTATTTAAAAAAAAAAAAATCTTTTGAATCAACTTTTTATATGATTAAGAAAATGTAATCATCTACCAGGTCTGGTGACTCATTCCTTTGATTCTAGCACTGGATAGACAGAGGCAGGAGGATCTCTGTGAGTTCAAGGCCAACCAAGGCTACATAGTGAAATCAATTCTCAAAACATAAGCAAAATATTTATCCAGAGTTGTATTTTATTTTAAAAGTGTATGGTACATTCATATAATGAAATGTTATCCATCCATGTAAAGAAATGAGTTATCAAGTCACAAAACAATAAGGAGAAACCTAAACATCTACTGAAACACGAAAGAAGCCCGTCTGAAGAGCCCATACACTGAAGGGCTCCCATTATTCTCAAAGCGGCAAAACTATAAAAGTCAGTAAGATCAGTGGTGGAAAGGAAAGGGACAGGGAGAGGGATGAATGAATGGGTGATGCACAGAGGAGTCTTAGGACAATGAAATGATTGTTTTACATCTTGTGAATATATGAGAATATGAATTTGACTAAGTCCAGAAAACTAAACAACACAAAGAGTGATCCTAATGTAACTATAGGCTGTTGGCAATCACACTGAGCTAATATTCAGTTGCAAAAATGTACCAGACTAACACAAGAAATTAATAATAGAAGTTAAACAGAAGATACGGGGTGAGGGGAAGAACTCTACTATCAGCTCAGTCTTCTATAAGTTTAAAATTCCTCTAAATGTTTAAGTCTGTGAATTTTTAAATGTGTATGTGTGCATATAGGTATATACACAAATGTGTGCAGTAAATGCCTTACACACTCACTGCAGGGTGCTTAACAAAGTACAGTACTTTAGCTCGAGAGCAAGTCAAGTTCTGCAGTGAGGAAATCTGATCCTAATACTATCTAACCGTATGGTCTTACACAAGTTGTTTCTTTAGCCTTAGTTTCTCCATCTGTAAAGTAGAAAACACAGCAATCCTTTCTAAGAAAATGGTGCATGCAAAATGCTTACCACGTGCAAAATGCCTAATGAATATGAAAAGCTCGAAATAACAGCGCACTATGAAGGCAAAATTATTATTCACAAAATGACTAATGTCACTTCAGATGCCAAGTTTGCTTCAATACCAACCTATCAATAATAGCCTTGTTTAGGGCCTCAGATTCTTAATTGTGTAACTTAAAATGCAATCCTCATTGCCTAAGAGCCAGTCCATATAATTCAGTCATTCTTTACTTCATAAATGTTATTTTTCATCCCGGTTTGGCCCTAGATTACAGGCTCAGGCCCTAGAACCCCTTCTTTCTGTCCCTCCGGTCCCATCCAGGCCCGTTACCATCAGGCTCCGCCCCAGTCTCCTCCTTACTCCTTCCCCTAACTCATTACTCCTTTCTTTTCCCGAAGATGAAAGAAGCCCCTACCCAGATACTCGTAGTCCGGTAGAGCTAGGCGCTCGGGACTCAGCATCCTTTAACCGGGTAGTTTCCACGCTCCAGCTTTCTTCTTCCGGAACCCAGGTTACAGCCTGTCTCTGTTGCCATGGCACCATGCGGCCAGAAGAGAACTAGAAGGCTGAGAGGGTGTCACGTAAACAAGTCCCCGACTGGCAACGTGGAGCCTATCACACAAGTTCCGGAGGCAGTCGCTTAGAGTCTGTTTTTCTTTAACTCCTACTTTTAGGACTTGGTTTTAGAAGCTCTGAAGTAAATCCTCTGAATGTGTCGAATTTTTTGATGCTGAAGAATTACCATCAGCGGCTCATATCCGCAATTTCTGGATTTCATAATTTCTGTTTACCCTAATGATAATGATCATGTATGGCCCCGCATAACACTGACATCTCATTATCTATTATTAATCACTTTTAGGATTTACTCTCTCAAGTTGGTACAAAACGTTCTTTGTGTCTTAGCAGCTTGAGGTCAGGGGCATGTCTTTAGCCTCTAACAGGGTTAGATACATAGAGGTACTCACTGAAGGCCTCTGAGTACAATCCAAGAGACCCCATATGGTGAAAACAGAGTACCAACTCCTTCAAATTGTCCCCTGACCTCCACATGTCCCCTGTCCCAAATATATATCTCAACAGGGTCTCACTGTATTTCCCAGACGGGCTTGGAACTTGATTTATAGACCAGGCTGACCTTGAATTTAAGAGATCTGCCTGCCCCTGCAGATCCCAGAGTTTTTAATGTTTTAAAGGTGTGTGCCCTTACACCCAGTAAAACGTAATTTTAAAAACTATTCACCAAGTCCTATGTAAGTTAATGACCATTCCTCTCAAATTCCTTTTAGCCACTAGAGCCTACTTCTACTCCTGTCCCTTGGTATTTGACATCTTGTCCAGGTAGCTTTCCTTTTTCCTAAAAAGACACTTCACTTCTCAAAAGAAATGGATCAGAAAACAAGACATTTATTACATATCCTCAGCTGTACTCTTTTTAAAGAAGAAAGACTATTCCTTTCTTTTCAAATAACTAGATTTTTTTTTTTATTTTGCTCCTCCCTCTGTGCAAGAACAGGAAAGAGGTCTGTAGCAGTTGTTACAGCCCAAACCTAGCAGGAAAAACCACTCGCTCCTCACTTGTCTTGTTTTGTTTTGTTTTGTTTTGTTGGTTTTTTTAAAAAGTAAGCCCCTCCCCTTCAACAAAGGAGAAGTTTTTTCAAGAGGAGAGGTTTTGTGACAAAGAAAGAAAACAAAATTTGTGTCATTAAAGGAGTGACTGGGAATCCCACAGACCACCTACACTGGAAGAAGAAAAGAGGAAGATCTTCTCTTATGTTCTAAGTGGCCTATTCTTAGTGTCCTCCAACAAGGAGCTACTCGAACCTTGTAATTCTCCCTTTCCCTTAAATTTGTGTATGTGTCTCAATTCTAGGCTCCTGTGAGTCACTCTGAATTTGTATGTGGTAAGGAGAAAGGGACAGAGCCACACGAAGAGCAGTGTTTGGTGTTCTAAGGTAATGAATTTTCCAGGTTGGGAGTTGATATAAAGTCCTGCAAACTTTGTTAAAAATAATTGCCTTCTCCTTCCTCCACCACTCCTCCATATGGATATAGAAATTTAAAGATTTTTTTTCATACTTGGGCTTATTACTGTAATGTAAGTAAAGTAATAATAAAATTTTAAAAATTGAGATAGGGTCTTATATGTCTCAGGCCGGTCTGTAACTCACTAGGTAGCCAAAGATGACCTTGAACTTCTGATCCCCCTGCCTCCATCTCTGGATTGCTAAGATTATAAGCATGTACCACCAAGTCTGTTTTATTTGGAGCTGGTATGGAATGCAGGGTCTTTCTTCATCCATGCTAGACAAACATTCTATCAACTGGCTACAACCCTATCTCTAGGATGGTAATTGTTAAGGCTAACCATTTTATCTTACTCCGAGGCAATCTGATTTTCAGATATTTTCATGTGTCCTCATGAAAACTAAGGCAATTCTCCTTTTTCTAAGTAGAACTGAGGCATGGGTCATAAAAAAAGGACTTGCTTAATATCATCCATCTAGCCAGTGGGAGGGCTGGAAGTGGATCTCCACTATATCAACATCCAGGCTAGTGGTCTGACCACTAAACCACACAATCTTTTTTAGGGATTGTTGGGTTGGTGTTTATTTATTTCTTTTTCTTTTTGTTCTCTCTTGCTAGCAACGGGGAGCTCCCAGATAAAAGCAGAAAGTTTTTAATTCAGGCTACACACTTGACATCCTCTTATTTGTGGAACATTATCCTGGGACTTGGAGGGTACTGCTACTGGGGTCTGTGTGGTGAAGCTGGGAACCAGCCCCAAGAATAGAGCTTTGTTTGGGCATTAACCCATTTGCGGTTATAATAATGATAAGTTTCAGCACCAGTGGCGCCTGACTGTTAATGACTCAAAAAAAGCTAAATAAGAACAAGATGTCATCGCTGGAGAGATGTGTAGGTCTTTTCTACAGTTCCACTCCTTCTATTAAAGTCCCAAGGATCCACTCTGAGTGCTCTAGACACTGTATTGGTAAGAAAGCCTAGAAAGGACAAGAGGTTACTAGTCTAGAGCTTTAGATATCAGGGGTTTCATAGAAATATTGACTATTCCTAGTGGTGGAATTACTGACTATGTCTTCTTTCTTTGTATTTTTTCTACATCCTTCAAGTTATCCATCTATTAAGAACTGAAAACAAACAATGGTAAGTATAGTGACTTTTCTGATAGTGTTTGTGTTTCCAAGAAGAAGCCACTGATTTTTGGATTTCTCTTTGGTCACAGATTACATAGATTTTTGACAACACATATATGGTAGATGAATTTTTCAATGAAACATGCACATTAGTTTTTAGAATAGAAATGAGAGCTGGAGAGATGGTTCAGCAGTTAGGAGTATGTACTGCTCTTGCAAAGGAACTGAGTTCAGTTCCCAGCACCCAACTGGGAAGCTCACAACCTTGTATAATTCCCCCATCAGGTGATCTAGCATCCTCTTCTGGGCTTTGCAGGCATCTGCAGGTATACACACACACACACACACACACACACACACACACACACTTAAAAATATATATTAAATTTTAAATAAATGTATAAAAGAGTTCTATAGGTATGTATTTTTGTGATCTAGTTGTGTGTTAGTGAAAAATGTATCAGCCCTCAATTTAAGTGGATTTTCAGGTCCCTATATTATAACATATTTCTAAAAATTTACCAAAACAAATAATCACTTAGAGAAACCAATCAACCAAAAGATGATTCCACACTCCTGAAAAAACAAACAAACAAGCAAAACAAAACAAAAAAACTATGTCACAGGGCTAGGTAAAAAATGGCTCAGTAAGAGCTCTTGCTGACTTCAGATCCCTAACACCCATGCTTTTAGAAATGAGCATGGCTCCATGTGCTTTTAATCCCAGTACTGGGTGGGCCAAAGTGGGGACAACAGGATCACTGGGTCTTACTGACAACCGGCAGAAATGAAGTACAAGCAAGCTCCAGGTTCAGTGAGAGATTTTGTGTCAAGGGGACAAGGTGAAGAGCAATAGAGGTGTATATTTTTTGTCCTTCTCTGGCCTCCATAAACAGAAGCACATACAATACCAGCCTACAAGACCAGATGTGTCCACTTCTGTGAAAGTAGCATGAAGACTATGGAGACAACCAACCCCTCACTGGCTGGACTGGAGACCTGCTGCACAGCAGAGAATTCATGGCTTGGGAGGTCATGGACCCTAGGAACAGTTCCTACTAATGTTGTTCTGCTAAACGGACAAGTTGCAAAACTGCCTTCTAAAGAGGGGGCAGAAAGAACGTAAGCCAAAGGCTGGCAAAGAACGCAGTGAAATAAGGGCTTTGTGAACTTACTGAAGTTCTTGTTCCTGTTCAAGTCCTGTCAGTGAACATTCCAGCAAGCAACCCTAAATGAGACTCAGTAGCTTACAAAAATAAAGGATACAAAAGACATGAACATGGAAAGAGGACACACTGGGGAAGTCTGAGGAGGAGAATTGGGTGTGGATGGGATCAAGATACATTGCATACATGTATTAAAAAAGTAAAAAGAACCAAACACTGGAACAGGTTCTTCCCATAGGACAGAATGAAGACACCAAGTCTAAAATAGAGAAACACCCATGTTGAGACATACTGATTTGTCAGCTTATTGCACTATAATGTCTGATCGTATAAAGAGAAAATTTATAGATATGTTTGGGTCTGTAAATGACCTAGTAAGGGACTGATAAAGAAGAACAGTGAAGACTACAGAAAAGTAAACACATGGGTTTTTAACCTCAGGGAAACAGCAAGGAAAGAAGAAATGAAAGTGGGATTATTGCACTACAAAACAGGTTCGAGAAACTGATGTGCTCTTTGTCAGTTAATCAGGCAGAAAGATGCTAAAGGCAAAATAGCCACTAAGAAATTCAGGTCATGAAGTGCGTGCTGAGCTGCTGGGCAATTCTTGGAAGACATAAAGCTTGCACAAAGCTTAGTGGAGGCTAAGGACTATGCCACTGCCTCAGATGAAACATATTTACATTTTTAAAATGCTATGTAATCATTTTGAATTGCCACACAAATCAACAGACCAGAGTTCTGGGGGAATTTTCAAGTAAAAAGAAATTTTCATGCCAGGAACATTGTTGAGTATTGATTGGCACATGCCTTTAATCCCAGCCCTCAGAAGGCAGAGGCAGGTAAATTTCTGAGTTTGAGGCCAGCCTGAGCTACATACTGAGACTGTCTCAAAACAAACAAACAAACAAACAAACAAAAAGAAAAAAAGAAACAAAGAAAAGAAAGAAATGTCTTTAAACTCTTGGGTATTTAAGAATCAGTAATGCTTTATACGCAGTTAACATTGCTTAAATTTAACTGGAACTAAAGACAATTAGACTTTTGTCTTCTTGCTCTTTCATATTTTCAAAGGCTACAAAAAATTGATAATTATATTGTCAATCCCTTGTAAGAGAAGGGAATTTCTGCTTCTCCTCCTTCTAGACAGGGTTTGGTTGTTTAGCCCAGGCTGATCTTGAACTCAGATTGTCCTAGCCTCAGCCTCAGAGCTGGGATTACAGGTATGTGTCATCTCCACTTTTAAAGTTATTATTGTTGCTATTACTCTTAAAGTCCTGTGCTAGAATGTACGTTCCTTAAAGGTTGAGGCTGTCTATCTTCATTCATCTCTAAACATCTAGGGCTGTTCACAGTGTCTGCCAGAAGGCAGGTGCACAATAAATGCCTGATAAACACATTAGCTTCCTTATAGACTGTAAGCCTGAAGAGCAAAGGTCATTCAATCCATGGGATTTACGGTTGCCTCATAGCAAACAGTTCATAAAACAAATTGATTTGGTAAAAATGGCCCCCAAAAGGAAGGTACTAATTGATGGTGATGGCACATGCTTATAGTCATAGCTATTGAGAAGCCTGAGGCCAGAGTAAGCCTTGAGACCAAGAGTTCAAAACCAGCCTAAGCAACACAGTGGAATTCCACGTCTAAATAAATAATAAAAATAAAGATGAAAAACATCAAAACTCAACCAGTGAGCTGTGGATGTAGTCAATTGGTAAAGTGCTTTGCCTAGTATGTGAGAAGCCCTGGATATTCTCCCCACCCCCTTTCCAATGCTGAGACTGCAACCTAAGGCTTGTGAATGCTAGGTAAGCACTGTATCACTCTGTTACCCTCCCCCACCTCTCCTCCATGTTTTATGTCTGTTAACTATACATTCTACTAGATCTAGGCTAAACATCACCACTGCCAGTTCCCCCAGAGGTCAGTTACCACTTGATACGTACCTGTATTTCCAGGTTTACTGTACTATTTGTTTGTACCTCTTTTTATAGACTGAATTAAGACCAGCAAACACACACACACACACACACACACACACACACACACACACACACTATTAAAACTATTCCCTGCCCAGAAAAGCAAGTTAGATATTCAAGATAAAAATGAATGATTTAAACTTGAAATTCATAAATATAACACAAATTTTTAACTAAAAATTTTGTTAGCTCAGTGGTAAAGCACTTGTTAGTATGCACAAGGCCCTAGATTCTATCCTTAGCATCCACTGCCAAATACATGCACACAAATGGAGGAACAGACAGAGAAACACAGAGAGACTGACACAGAGACACAAAGAGCCAGGCATGGTGGATATTCACGGAATCCTAGCACTTCTGAGGTGAAAGCAGAAGGGTCAGGAGTTCAAAGTCTTTCCTGGAATCATGGAGAGTCCAAGGCCAGTTGCTTGAGATTTCATCTAAAACAAACAAAACCCACAAAACCACACATACACACACACACACACACACACACACACACACACACACACACAATGCCAGTAGCTGGAAGGTTGACCACAAGTTCTAGGCCAATCTGGGCTACATAGCAAGACTCTATTTCAATCCCCTATCTCTCTCTCTTTCCCTCCCTTTCTCCTTCCCTGTCTGTCTCTGTCTCTAGCTCTGTCTCTCTCTCACACACACACATACACACACACACACTCTCTCACTCACACACACACACACACACATACATCAGAAAAAAAGGAATTTCAACAATAAGATTTTGGGGATGGAGAGGTGGCTAGGATGCTTTTCCAGAGGATTGGAGTTTGATTTCAAGTACTTATCTGTCCATATGGCTGCTCACAACCATCTATAATTCCAGTTCCAGGGAAATTGACACTGTCTTCTGGTCTCTTCCAGCACTGCATGCATTTAAATACACATTTAAACCTTAAAAAGCAATCTCACTTTATATTTTGCAAGAACTTAGTAAATGTTCATAAAACAAACCTGATATATATATATATATATATATATATATATATATATATATGATATGATATTTAATTGAGAAACAATTATTTTTTAGCAGTAGCTGATTAAGATCTCGGCCTTGGTTTTCCCTAGACACAAAAGACTATGGATCAGTCGTCAGATGTGGTAGACACTTTGGATCTTTTTGGTTCTGTTTATGACACCTATCCTATCTGGATTATGTCTCCTTTCTTTACCCAGCAAAAATATCCCCCATAGTCAATGTCGAGCTCCCTCACACTCACAGATAGCCTTCTCTCTGTTTTTATGGCCTGTGTACATACTTCCATCACAAATCTTCCTCTCCATCAGGTTCCAAGCATCTTTGAAGCTGGGAATCCGCTCTTACTTTGCTCTGCCTTTTCCATACTTGGCAGACCATCTGGTTTTTATTCATTTATCCAAAAAGAAGTGTTGAGCCATATGCGGCAGGCACAATTTTAAGGTACTAGAGAATAAAATAAATAAGACCCCACACCATTAGAGCTGGTTAGTCAATAGCTTGGAAGGAGACAGTAAACACAAAACAACAAACAAGCCCTATTTCCAAGACTGCTGAGGGCTGCAGCAGAAATAAGGCAGGAAAAGGGTGGGGGTGGGAGGCAGACAACTGCCGTGGTAACCCGAGGCATCTCTGAATCTGTGATGCTGAACTGAGATCAGCCAGAGGATGCCTATGGGGAGACAGCGTGTGAAGTAGAAGACGTAACACACGTGAAGTTTCTGTGACAGCAGTGATGGCCTCCTTCAGAGTTGAAGGAATAGCTCTGTGGTCAGAACACAATGAGGGAAGGGAAGAGCAGGAAGAGATCAGTGAAGAGCCTTGAAGGGCAGGAGAAAAGGAAGGGCTTTAGGACTTGGTATGATTAGAGTTATCTTTTTTAAGGAGCTCACAATGGTTGCTTCACAAGGCATAAATTGTGAAGGGCCACTCGTGGAAACAGAGACCATTTACACGGATGTTTGACTTGTTTTTTGCTATTGAGCAAGCCCTTTATCAGTCTAGTTATCCACCACTCTAAATTTATCTTTGTAGCTACAATAAACAAGCTCCTCACTTCGAAGGCTCTGAGCTATCTGTGTCAGGTGTGTGAATATCAAGCTTGCAGGAGATAAAAATGTTCTACAAAGCCCCACCTTTCAGGGTGTGCCCCACGTTAGGTCAGGGTATAAAATCAGCCATATGCCCCAGGTCCTGGCTCAAGTTTCACTGCTGAGCTAGGGGGAAAAAATGCGGGCGCTGGAAATGATGCCAGAAAGCACAGAAGCTGAAGTTGGACGTGGTGGCACATGTCTGTAATGCCAGCACTCTTGGGAGGTGGAGGCAGGAGAATTAGGAGTTCAAAGTCATCTTCAGTTGCATGATGAATTAAAGTAATAGGGGCTATAAGAGACTCCTACTAACCCAAAGCCAAACTAACATACAAGCAGAGGGTTGCAGAAATACTGTCCTCTGAGAAGTCCACTGTTCCTGGTATCTAGTACATGCTTCTGCCTAGTTTGCTTTCTGTTGCTGAAATAAAACTCTGACCAAAACCTATTTGGTGACCAAAGAAAGAGTTTCTTTGGCTTACAGATTACAGTCAACCATTGAGGGAAGCCAAGACAGGAACTCATGACAGAAACTAAAGCTGAGACCACAGAAAAACAACACTGCTTACTGGCTGACTCACTTTGCTTTCTTATGTAACTCAGGACTACCTGTCCAGAGTGACAGCACCTGTAAAGGCTAGGCCCTCCTCATCAATCATTAACTAAAAAATAAAAATAAAAGAAAAAAAAGATTCCCTCTTCCCAAGTAATTCAAAGTGATTTAAAAAAAAAAAACTAGCCAACACCTCTCCCAAACATAAATGAAAGCTCCATCATTTTTATGTTTATGATACTTTTTCCAATTTTTTTTCAAAAATTATCTCTAGGGCTGGAGAGATGGCTCAGTGGTTAAGAGCACCATCTGCTCTTCAAGAAGTCCTGAGTTCAATTCCCAGCAACCACATGGTGGCTCATAACAACCTGTAATGGGATCTGATGCCCTTTTCTGGTGTCACTGAAGACAGCGACAGTGTACTCACATAAAATAAATAAATCTTTTTAAAATAATTATTTCTCTGTGTATGAGTGTTTTGCCTGCATGTGTATCCATGCATTAAGTGCATTCCTGGTGCACACAGAATCCAGAAGAGGTCATTGGATCTTCTAGGACTGGAGTTATGGATGGTTATAAGCTACCATGTAGGTGCTGGGAATTAAGCCTAAATCCTTAAAAGAGCAGCCAGTGTTCTTAACCACTGAGCCATTTCTGAAGCCTGTGATACTTTCCTATAAGTTCCATGGATCTTTCCCTGGCTCTGGGCCTTTGCACATACTGTTCCTTCTGCTCCAGGAGACCAACCTCAGCTACTTGCAACCAATGACTCCTTCCTTTTCCTCCTTATTGTTATGATCTAATCCAGTGCATCATGAATGCTAGACAGTGCTCTACCACTGAGTGATATGCTCAGCCTCTCTAATGACACCCTAGGTGTTAATATTTCTAACAGGCTTTCCTCAAACCTCCAAATCTAAAGCCGGTCTCTTGTGTCATAGAACCCTGTGTTTTCCTTTAATCCCTCTATTATTTAACTTTAAATTCATTTCTGGGATAATTCTTGTATTGCAAACAGAGTCCCTTGGGACCATTAGATTATAAATTCCAGAGATCCCAATAGATCTGTTCACCACTGCCTCCACAGTACCTGACACAAGCCATCCTTAGTGAATAGATCGCTGTGGGGATGAATATGAAATAGGCCTATAGTAGATAGTTATAGAACCAGCCTCTTAGTGTTTTACACTGTATTCCAGGCTAGCCTAAGAACTTGGTGTGTAGCACAGATCAGCCATCAATTTGCAAGTCCTCTTGCATCAGCCTCCCTAGTGCAATAATAGGCATAAGCCATCACACCAGGACTTTCCCCCTCCATTTGTATTGCTTTCAATAAGATAGTGAGTTCACAAAGATGAGGAAGCTCATTTGCATCTTGGAGTTCTCAGTCTTATAAAGAGTTTCCCAAGCTCAGCACCACTTACTGGTTAGGCTGACCATTCTTTCTTATCAGGGAGTATCCTGTTCATTATAGGATGTTCACCAGCAAACTTGGATTCGCGAGATGCCAATGGTACCCACTTTCAAAAATGCCTACAGCTGCTACCCCATGCTTGCAAAGCCACTCCTGATTTAACATCTTCAAACTTCAAACTTTTATCACTTTTAGAAGAATTGTACTTAGAAATTAAATTGTTGAGTGGTGCCTGGGTTACAAGAATTCTCCGTCCCAAGTTGGATCAAAACCGTACCCGCTTCCAGCTTGTTTCCGTAGCACCCCCCCCACACCGTATTTCCTTTGAAAGGGTCATTAGTGATGGTGTGGTGCAAGGCAATATTGTGATCATGGAAATTCAGCTCCCTGGATTGCCCTAGAAGGATGAAGGAAAGGGGCTGGTGTTTCTGAGGAAACCAACGCCTCTGAGACCCCTCGGGAATTGGCAGTTCCCTACCAATTTTCTAGGGGCATGTCCCAAAGGACAATAAAGGGAGACAAACAGCCCATTCTGGCATGGTTTTCAGGATCTCTCACTCCAGACAAGAAAGTCTGAGAGGCCTGGTAAAAATAAATATGGCTTACTCCTGCTGGCATAAGAACAGTTTCTGACAGCCAAGACTTAACTCACCCTAGGGGGTGACCCAGGCAGGAACTATGCAAAGTTAGTTTCTACCCATTGATATTCCCAGGGATTCACAGCACCAAGGATGGCTCCGTACACCAGTACCATCATGGCAAAGGACCTGGGACGCACATTGAGAAAGCAGTTTCTCTCTCTCTCTCTCTCTCTCTCTCTCTCTCTCTCTCTCTCTCTCTCTCTCTCTCTCTCTCTCCTAGTCAGACAGGGACTGCCAGTCCCCTGCTTCCTTTCCAGTCCCAGGAAAACAACACAAATCATTCCTCTGGAAAGAAATCTGTCCTTTGCATACAGAGTGGAAACTGTTCATAAATTCTTAATCCCCTGACATTGAGAGTATGGGGAACGTCTGTCTTGGATTTCTTTCGGAGGTGGGGACCAAATGTATTCATTGTATCAGATCCCTAGTAGTCACTTGGAACAAAATATAGTCCCCAGAATCACAAGATCTTTCTCACAGGATTAAAAAGCCAGTCTTCCTAAGCAGCATGTATTGAAATCCGAAGACCAATGGGGAATTGAATCAGAAAGGTAGAGGCAGTTGAGGAATCGCCTTCGTGTTTCTCTCCTTGGACATCAGACTAAAGTGACTGACCTCGGCACCTAAGCAAGACAAATCCACTCTTTCCTAAGCTCCCAACCTGTGTAAACCTCATCTGATTCGACTGCCGCCTTCAGGTTCCAGGAAGAATTACACAGCCAGAAAATGTCTAGGCATTAGTTACCATGGTGATGCACGAACTTGGTTCAACCAAGTTGCCATCTATAGATAGGCAAACTTTTCAGGGGCAAGGGGAAGGGAGGGAGAGCATACAGCACGGACTAAGTTAATATCACATTTTTCTGTTATTGTAGCTTTCACAAAGTATGCTTAATGTTAGCTTTGGTCAGAGATGGCAACTTAAAACGAAAATTTTGAAAAATGGAAAACAAGCAAGTATGAAATGTCAACCTATCCATTTGGAGAAATTACCCGATATCCACTTTGCACTATACCAAATTACTTCTCTCCCAGCTAAGTCCAGGATAAGATGATTAAAAGCCAAACAATGTTGGCAGGCCAGCTCTGAGGGGAAAGTGAATATATCAGGCCCTAAGAAAGTTTGGGGGTGGGGGGGAGTGTAAGCAAAAAGCAACAAAACAACCCGGGAACACAGGAGGCAGCAAAATGAACGAATACCTACTAGTATAGAGGGAGGAGGGGAGGGATGACCACAGAGATAGCACTGAGAGTGGATTAGAAGTTTATGTAGTAATCCAAACGTTTCATATTGCTGAAAAGTCCTACAAACAGGACTTTTTTGAAAGAAGCCGAAGGAAGGCCGAGGTCTTGAGGGAGTGTTATTTCCTTACCCCCTACCCCTTTCTTGCCAGGATCAGAAAGTCAAGGATAGTGAGGAGGCTAACAATGCTGATTTACAGACAGTAAGGAAGAACTGAATCTGTCTGAGCCAAATCTGGACATTTGAACTGGGGCGGACAGGACCTAGACAACCTTACCTCAGGAAATGAGCAAATGAAAAGGGAGGTCGCAGAATTATTTAGCTCTAGAACAACACTGCCTAGATCGGGGGAGGGGCCAGGGTGCAAGAAGAAAAACTTCAGAATAAGGAATTTTGACAGTGAGAACACTAGTTAAGACACAGCACTGTAGGCCCCCTGATGTCCCTTGTTTGATGTCAATAAAGGCCGAGAGAATTATGCGCTAACAAGCCTTGCATATTTTTGAAACATTACAATAAAGTCTGGAGTTGGAGCTGGTAGGGGGGCCAGGGTCACTCCCAGGCGACTTGGGTCAGCACGGGTGCTCCTCCCTAGTGTGGAACTAGAATGAACCCAGGTTGAGAGTTGCCACTAGGATAATTTTCTGTTTAAGCTGGGGATATTTGAGTAGCAGTAACGGGGACAGATAAGGGACTCTCTCCGGAAGGCTAGGAATGTTAGGGCAGACTGAGTAGGAGCTAGGGCGAGCGCAGGAGGCACTGGCGGGTGGGGTCCTGGGACTGGGGGGCGAGGGCAGAGGGCGGGAAGGGGCCGGGCCAGAGCCGGGGGCGGGACCAGGCGCGGTGGTGGTGGCGGGGGCCGAGGCGCGGGAGGCGGGGCGGCCAGGATCGGGACACCCCCTCCCGGTCCCCTGGCGGGGCGGCTTCAACTCCGGCAGTACTGGAGGCAGCAGCAGCCCGGAGGGCGACTTGCAGGGCGCGCCGGCCGAGCTGGACTCGGGACGCTTTTCACCCCGGGGGAACCCTCCGCTGATTCTCTCGGCCTCGGCGTCCCTTGGGAGCCCGCGGGACCCCCGGGCGGGCAGAGAGCGCCGGCGGCGGCTGCAGCACCATGAGGCGGTGGTGGGGCGCGCTGCTGCTTGGCGCCCTGCTCTGCGCACACGGTAAGCGGCGTCGCAGCGCCCGCACCGACCGGGCCACCAGGAAAGTTTGTCCCTGAGACTGGTCGCTGCAGGACTCGCCTCCTGGGAGTGGGACCGCGCAGGCTGGGGCCTGAAGTCCCACCCTCGAGCTCACTTCGAGCAGTAACCCTAGCAGAATGTGCGGAGGAAAGCAATAAGGAGCTCCTGAAGCTCTTCCAACAGAAGAGGAGACAGCAGTGGAGGGACTCGTCCCCTCTGTAGTCTGGGCCGGGTCGGAGAAGACCCAAGACGCTCGCTCGGCTTCCATCGCTGCTCTTTAACGAGCCAGGGGCTGGTTCCCTTTCAGGTTAAGGCAGGGCTTCTGTGTCCCTGGTGCGTGCGAATGAATGTGTGCAAAGAAAGGAAGGCGGGGAGGATGGTCACTAAACCCATAAATTGTGAATAGTTCTCTTTTCAGGGTCTGGGGGAATCTTGTGTGGATTGCGGAGAGGGGCCCAGCTGAGTTACTTGAGCATTCGGGATTCATGGACTTGGGGAGCAATTCCTCGGACTCCTAACCCTCTTCTCTCTGAGGGTCCTTGGTTCATATTTGCTTGCAGCATCTCCCCTAAGTGGAGTTTTGGGTTCCCTCTCCTGGCTGCGGCCAATCAGCTTCCTGCCCCGGATCCTCCCCAAGGGAGGGGTGGGGAACAGCGATGGAAAAGAGGTTGGGGAGGAACTTTGGGAAGAAACTGCTGGAAGGCTCCGGCAGATCGGTTCTGGCCCGGGTAAAGAGCAGGGGCGCGTTCTTAGGGAACTTCCAAAGGCAGCCTCTCGGCCCGTGCAGTGAGGCCTTGGCCTCCGGGGAGCTGGGCGGATGGCAGCGGCACTGCTGCTTCATCTGCTCCTTATTAATAACGTGTTCGGTGCCCGGACGCAACTGTTGTGTCTACTTAGGACTGCAGTGGAATCTGCCTCTCTGCATCCGCTTGGGAACGTGGGTGCACCCTGAGATTTAGCAGCTGCCTCTTAGTTTGTGCCCAAAGATCAAAGATCGATCTTTGAACTCTTAACTATATTCACCCGCTGGCTTTTCCACGTGGGGGAGATCCAGTTCTTCGATTCCTCGGGCTGCAGGACGAGGGGGTGGGGTTCAGAAAGAGCGATCTGCAGACCCTGGCGATTCTCGGGTTCTTTCTTTCACATGGAGGAGCTTGTGTGGAAAGTGCAGATTTCGGAACTTGCCTGGCAGGGTGTGGAGCTGTCTGGGCGCTTGTTTTAAAGATTGTTTTAGCTCCCGAATCCAAAACAGAGTTCTGGTGTCTGTTATTTAAACTACTCGTGGGTTTTCAATGGCTTTTTCCATGTGGTATCTAACGCCGACCTAGTCCTTTCTCTCCGAGTGGTAGCCTGACCGACCCACGTTCCTCTTCGCGCCTCGCTCTCCCCCTCCCGGGCTCTCTCCTCGAAGGTTATTTGTAGCCTCTTCGGCGTGTTGGGACAGCAGCCCTACTGGGGTAGGAATGTAACTGTTCTTCCCACCACATGGGCCCCTTAAAGGGACAGCTATGCTTTTGGGGGGTTTCCCCCCTTCGGGTTTCAAGGGAAGGGGATGGAACTTTCCTCTCGGCCCCCTGGAGGAAGTTTTGAAAAAGATCAAGGGAAATAGCTAGGCACTAGGAAAAGGAGGGGTGGGGTGGGGGCTAAAACGGATACCAACAAAGCCAAAGAGGAGATTGTCGCCTTCTGCCCCAGGGAAGGGGGAGCTGGAAGGTTCCGGACTGAGACTGGCCAAGTGGAATTCACTGCTCCAGAGCTGCTGTCAAAATTGCGTGCCTTACATCTGCAATGGAGGATGGGGGTGAGAACAGGGGCAGAGAATCGTGGATTCTTAATGTTTTGCAGAAACAAAAAAGGAAAGCATTAGAGGGTTCTTGGTGGCTAGTTTAGGTCCATTTTTAAAGGAAAATGTTTAATAGAAATTTCTAAGTTGAGACTTCCTGTGCATACGGAATAGGCAGAGATAGGAAAATTTGCACTTTGCAGGGCTTAATACTGAGCCATCCTTGGAGACGGGCAGAGTCACAGTGAGATAGAGCAGTTGCAGAGTCTGCAACCACCACCACCCACAAATCCCAGTAAGATCCCTAGGACTAAGTTCAGGTCCCGAAGAGGAGCTTCTGAAAAGGTGCTGTGTGTTACATAGATAACCTCAGCTAGGAATGAATTCAACACCAGACCAAGATGTTTATTTAGGTTTTATTGGTCCTCACGGGATTTTCCTAGAGCTTCTCCACTTGGTGTTAGCCTAGATCACAATCCAGTGCTCAGAATTTAGAAGGAGGTGGCTAGAGTCATGGCTCCGAGGTTAAGAGAACTGCGTGTTCCTCCAGAGGACCTGGGTTTCATTCCCACTGCCTACTTGGCGGCTCACTTCTGTGTAACTTTGGTTCCAAGGAATCTGACGCCCTCTCCTGGCCTCTTCAAGTACTCCACATATGTGGTATATAAACACACACAAAAAAGTGGAGGAAAAGCTGGGTGTGGTGGCTTATGTCTCCTTGGGAGACTGAGGCAAGAGGAGTTAAGCAGAGGTGATAGCAGTCTGGGCTGCATAGTTTGAAGTCATTCCAGACTAGACGGCAAGACCCTTTTCTCAAAAACAAAACACACAAAAACCTATGTCACTGCCCAGCACTTAGTAGGTGAAAGCAAGAGGCTTAGGAGTTCAAGGTTATTCTCAGCTACCCTGTAAATTCAAGGCTAGCCTGGGCTTCATAAAACTCTGTCTCAAAAACTAAAGCTAACAACAATAACAAATGCTCTTGTGTTTTAAATTTTAAGATTTTTGTAAGGAAGCGTAATGGCTGGTAATAGCCACAGGCATTTTCATCCTGTGGGTTATGACTGGAGTGTTTGTAAACCACTTCACTTGGAAGTCTTTTCTAGGGAAATGAACACTGACAATTCTGCCCGGGAGTGCTTGTTTGGGTAGATAGAAAAGTTTCTGAAGATGAATTCAAAATAATTTAGCTTGCGACTGGTCTTGTTTCCATGTGGTTATTGTTGTGACCATGGTTGTCATGGTACTTGAGTGACATTGCCCTTGATCTCTTGGGACTCCTGTGAGCTGCTTGGCTTCTCACTGATTCTGGATTTCCTCTTCTGTCCCCTGTTGGATATCAGATGACATCTTTGGGACTGGCACCTAGTATTAAGAATAACAGGTGCAAGGGAACTTAGTCAGGCCCTGTCTGACACAAAGCACATTGGGCATGCTCATCTTCTGCACCAGCAAAGGACACAGGAGGTCACAGAGGACACAATGCTTTGTAGCTCTTTGCATATGTCTCCTAGAGACTAACTGCAGGCCTTGGTCCCTAAGATGAAGAAGGGTGAAGCGCTGCTGCAATAACAAGGGCATTTGCAAATGAGAACAGAATAATTTCAGAGACTAAAAATGTATCTTGTCTTATTACATGGCCCAATCTCAAATTATAGTAAAGTTCCATGTCTTTGGTCAGCTGCTAGTCACCATCTCTACGTTCATTGGTAGAGTGTAACCATGCTTTGTCACAGATGCCTAGATGTGGTCCATGTGAGTCCCAGGCTATATGTATCCTGGTGACCATCTTCTCTCCAACAGTGAATGTTTTTCTCTCCTTAGCCTACCGAGTGTCCCAAGAAAAACTAGGTGCTGAGATTTAGTTGGCTGAGTTTAACTCTAAAGATAGCTCTGATGATCACCTATGCTTGTCACCGTCCCTGGGGATTAGAGCTAGTGTGATCAGGCTCATTCTCCACAGGACACTCAGGAGCACTGGCCAAGCTGAGTGATGGACATAGGCTCTTGTTCATCCATTCAGCAAACATGCCTGCCAAGCTTGAATCACACTGCATGCCTAACTCAGTATTTGAGAATGCACAGGCAGACTTGAGTTTGGCACCTGGCTTTGATACTTCTAGGTGAATTCATGAAAATACACTGGCTCTTATTTCGGGGCTCTTATCTGCCAATGGGGCTAGCATTGGGGAGGGGAGTGGCAATATATTTTCACCTGTGACATTTTCCTGCTGTGAAAACCAAGAGAGACTATGATAGAACATCTAAATCATCCAGCACAGAGCCTGACAGCTGCTATGTAGCTGTAGGCCTAGATAAATGTCAGCTGTTCGTTAGTAGGATTGCCTAAGTGGATCAGAGATGGTTCTGGGGTTTGGAATATGGGAGCCAGATAAGTTATACTGCAGTATCTCTCATATGATAAAGGAGGCTGGGTCCTTCATTCTTTTTAACTGGTTTCTTTTTCTCTGTGAAACAACTTGTCGTTTCTTTTTCCTTCTTGAAAACCTAGTGAAACTTAATCATAGTTCCCTCCTCTCCATGCTTCCAGAAAGGTTTATTATGAAGGATGAAGGAAGCTAGGGGAGAGGGGAGAGAGAGAGAGAGAGAGAGAGAGAGAGAGAGAGAGAGAGAGAGAG
>NW_021604757.1:2943802-3030900 GCF_004785775.1 Grammomys surdaster | reverse complement strand
AGAGAGAGAGAGAGAGAGAGAGAGAGAGAGAGAGAGAGAGAGAGAGAGGAGAGAGAGCACGCAACCCTTGGGAACATCCCTGTTGAAAGGTTAGGAGTGAGCCCTACAACTTCTTACCCTAAGACTGCTGTGACCCAGGGTGAGAGGGGTTACCGAGGTCTTGTAGTTGGAACAGTTTAGAATTCCAACCTGTCCCTCCCACTGGCCTGAAGAAGGAGTCGGCCCCAGAGCTCTAGAGGTAGTAATTGCCCCAATTTGGGGGCTGGGCTGCTGGGAGCCTGCTTCAGTCATGGCCACACTCTTCAATCAGGAGTCCTGTCAGTGTGCGCGATAATTGACGTGGGTCTCCAGCCCCAGACTCGCCCCCCAACCCCCAGCTCCTCCACCCCAAAGTTTGACCCCTGTTGTCTCTTTGTTTCTTCCTTTTAAGTTGGTGCCAGTGTTGTGATGTTTCTGGGAACTGTAGAAAGTTGACCGTAACCCAGAGCAGCAGTCAAGAAGAGCTGATTCCTTTAGCTTCCTGGCGGTCTATTTTCTGTTGTGTCTTTTTGATTTAGCAAGAAGCAAACATTCCAGGTGCCTCTGGGCACCTCTTCCGCCCATCAGAGCAGACTTCATTCTTTCAGTGCACGTAGGCATTCCCATCTGTGTCCCGCACATGAGTGGATGGACTGGCAACTATTTCTGACGCCTGCTCCCCTACCATTCGGGTGAGAGTGAGGAGGGAGGGACGCTGCCTGCACCCCAGCTGGAGAAAGCCTGGCTGGGACTCAAGCAAGCCCTGACTTGGCCTATGGGAGCTCCCCCTCACCTCTGTACAGAGCAGCTTCGAGCCAAGCCAGGAAACAAAAGACTAGGAGCAAACCTTCCATCTGGCTGAGAGGCAGTGACACAAAGGTGCTGCTGCATAATTTATCACCGAGATTTTCTGCAGCCAGGGAGCTCCAGACTCCTGGCCGTGCCTTTGGGGGGAACTGGGAGGCATCTTCTCCCCCTCTCTGGCTGAAAGGCCAGGCAGGTGTAGAATAGGGTATTAGGAGGGACACCTGATTAGCACGTGGAGTAAAGCTGCTTCTGAGGTTGTCAGTGTCTCCTGGGATCACAGCTCAGCAGCTCCACTTCCTGTCGGGCCTGCAGGGGTGAGGGGTGGGGGTGGAGGCTGAGGGTGCTACGTTCCCTTCTCACGGCCCCAGCCTATGGAGTGCAACTGCTACAATCTTGAGGGCATGGGTGAGGACAAGAGAAATTTTATGTTGGCTTGACTGCCACATCTTAGGAACAAATAAAGAAGCCGAGCTTAGGCAAGTAAAAGGGGAGAGTCCCTCTTCCTTTCATTTTCCCCACACCAGGTAATTTAAGCAAGAAGTTTCTACTAAAGAGACTGAGTGAGACAGTAAAAGTCAAATCAGTGGATCTCAACCTCCCTAATACTGCAACCCTTTAATACAGTTCCATGTGGTGACTCTACCATAATAAAATTATCTTATTGCTACATAATATCTGTGTTTTCCAATGGCCTTAGGCGACCCCTGTGAAAGGGTCCTTAGGCCCCTCAAAGAGGTCATGACCCATGGGTTCAAAACCACTACTTTAAATGGTCCTCCTCAAAAGAGAGGTTCTGCTTTTCTCTCTTGACTGTTTTTGTACTAAACTGGGGCATGTGGTCTAAGAAATACAAATGTACTCTAGGCAGTTCGGTGTTGAGAGTTTTGCTGCATTCCTGATACGGTGATAAGCAGTTAGGAGGTAGGTACTGTTGTCAATCTTGTTTTATATATGGGAAACTGAGACTTAAAGCAGTTTGCTGTAACATAGCCACTGAGTAGCTGTATCAGGATTTGAACCTAGGGTCTAAAATGGGAACCCTATACCCCAACACATATTGTCTCTCAGAACAGAATTTGGAGTTTTTGTAAAAATTATTTTTATGTATATGGGTCTATGGACCACATGAATGCAGAGGTCTGAAAAAGGGAGAACTGGAGTTATGGAGGTTGTTAACTTCCATGCAGATGCTGAGCACTGGTCTTCTGAAAGAACAACCAATGCTCTTAATGACTGAACCATCTCTCCAGTCCTCAGAACAGAATATTTTAAATCTCAGTTGTCCCAGAAGATCTAGGTTGGAAAAATTTACAGTTGGATTGACCTCTTTGGGCTTTATTTACTTTTTTTTTCTTTTTCATTTGTGTGTTGTGCATGGGATGGAATGAAGTTGGTTCATTCCTTCCACCGTATGTGTCCCAGGGATCAAATTCACTCTGCCCTCTTAGGACATACAAGTACACAACAGTGTACCTGACTTTTACTGTGAATGCTAAGGATCCAAACTCATCTCCCCATTCTGCTTATTTACAATTTTAGGGGCCAGATCTCACTTCATCATCCAGCCTGGCTCCAGCATCCTAGACTCAGGGGATCTTGCTACCTGTTTCCTTAGTAGCTGTGGTTACAAGTGCAGGACACTGCACCTGCCTTATTTTACTATTTATTTGTATGGGGACAGGGGATTAAACTCAGGGCCTTGAGTTTATGCTAAGCACTCACTCTGCCACTGACCTACATAGCTTAGCCCCCAGATCTATCATTTATGGAGACTTCGCATGTAGCAGAACCAGTGTGGTGGTGTCACCTGTAATTCTAACATTTGGAAGGCTGAGCCGGGAGGATCACAAGTTCAAGACCCTGTCCTAAAGACAAAAATAAAAAGATACATAGGATGCAGAAGGCATTATGCCAAGTATCTCTCAAAAACTGACATATGTGTTATGAATTTTGTTCCATTTTTCCTGATGAAAACTAAAATATAAATAGATGAACTGCTTAGGAACCAGAAGGAAGAGGATTTGTACTCTGGGAAGTATTGTTCCCATGGTCTTAATGCCTTATAACTTTGGGCCCTGAATATTAAAATTTTATTTTATGGGAATGGAGACATGGCTCAGAGATTAAGAGCATTTACTGTGCTTGTAGCCGACTTGGGTTCTATTCCCGGCACTCACAACTGTTGGTAACTCTAGTTCCAGAAGAACCAATGTCCTTCTTTGGCCTCCTCAGTGCATGCTCATACACACACACACACACACACACACACACACACACACACACACAATAGAAAGATAAATAACTGCTTTTTTTATTTTTAAAAGTGGGGGAGGGGGAAAGATGCCTGAACTCTGGCCCTGTAGTGTATCTAGTGTGTCCCTTTTGAGTGGGTTGCCAAGGAATCAAACAAGCAAGGCTCATCACTGGACAGAAATAAGCCTGTCACAACATGTCAGCTCCAAAGCCTGAGACAGAGTGAGGAAAGGAGTCCAGAGGGAGCAAACTTCACCTGAGTAGAACCAGGAAGTGCCTGGGAAAGAGAAGAACAAAGTTCTCTTGAGTACCAGTTAAGTAGGGAATTGGCTACTTTTATGTCTCCCATTCTGGGCATCTCTCCTGTTTTGACCCCCCAGCTCCCACAGACTCAAGCATGCATTGCCCATCCGTTTAACAAGCTTGTACTGTTCATCTGATACTTTAGCACTGGGCATGCACTGTGAATATGAACAGAAGAGCTGTCTGGCACACAATTTCAACATCCAAGAAGCTAAGGCCTGGTGAGTGGGCCATACAAAGGACAAAGGGCAGGGATTTCCAGCTCAGCTTGGACCAAATATGTCCAGGTTGGACAGTGTTAAAAGCTCTATTTCCTGATCTCCTGCTGTCAACTGCCTACTACTTAGCTCTGTGGTGGTGGTGGTGGTGGTGGTGATGTTTGCTAGGTAATCTGTACCCTCGGAACACAGAACTATAGAGGTCTCTCCAGACTCTGGGTAGATGGGGCTTATTGGGTCCATGTCTAGGTGGCTCCTTGTTGTCATTCCTTTCAACTTAGTCTGTTTTGTTTGCCACATGAATGTTCCCTGAACTGTGTGCTGTTACTGTGTATGTGACCTCAAGAGTCAGTGGGGTTGCCCCTTCCTCTGGATGTAGTTATAGACTTCTAAACAACTCATTCTTGTTAAATAAGGTTTGTGGCCTCATCACTCCTGCCAGTGGACAGGAAAAGAAGGCTTTGACATCTTACATCGAGAACAGGCCTAAGGGTATGACTCAGCAGTAGAGTGTATATTTAGCGTGTTGGAAGGCTTGGGTTCATTCCCTGTCACTCCAAGAGCAAAAAGAAAAAGAAGGGAGGAGGGGCTGGGGATGCAGTCCAGTTGGTGAATTGCTTGTTAGCATGTTTGAAGCCCTGGTGTTCCATCCCAGCACCTCCTACATCACGAATAGTGGCAGATACCTGTAATCTCAGCACTTGAGAATCAGAGGCAGGAGGATTGGTTCCAGACTCTTTGATACAGAATTGCTTTCATCTCCGTTTTGTGGATGCTCTAACAGAGACTTTCAATAACTTCTCAAAAATGTGGAATCTCTGCTCTCTACAATGTTGGAGTCTGACTGGTACCACCGGTGAGTGTTTGCCTTCTCCCCTTCCAAAGAAAGCAGTGGCAAACCGCTAAGGTAGCTGGGTTGAGGGAGTTGAGGTGTAAACGTCGAGAGTTTGGTTAACCTCTCAGAAAGATTCCATGAAGGCAGATGTGGAGGCCCACATCTTTATTGGAATGCCAGCACTTGTGGGGCAGATGCAAGCAGAACTCTCTGAGTTTGAGGCCTGCCTGGTCTACACAGCAAGTTCCAAGCCAATGGGGGTGGGGTTGCTGTGTAGTAAGACCCATCTTTTAAAAAGTAGGTTCTATGAGCCTCTTAACATGGATCCCAAGAACAATGGCTTTATGAGAGAGCATGAGCACCTGAGGCACAGAGACCTGTTCCTTGTTGAAATGCCTAAAATGGAAGGGTCTGAGGAAGCCTGCAGTGTGGCTGGCAAACAGCCTTCAAGGAGTGGCACTGACGATTCCGATTCAACGCTTACACGGAAGGCTGCGTCTGCACCGCAGCCATTTGTTTCCTTTCTTTCTTTTATGCAAAAAGGGTTAAAAGCTGCCCCTTTATGATCTCAGCCAGGACTCAAGCTAACCGACAGAATTCCATCTCTGGGGACTCTGAAGGGGAAGCGGTCGTCCAGAAGTCTGCCCTTTGGAGTATAATGTGTCTGCTTCCGGTATGAATGCCCAAGTCAAGAGTTTGTCCTGGTGGCTGCCGGGACTTCACGACAGCTCTGATTCCAGCCACTTCTCTGACATGCAGGAAGTTATGTGTCTTTAGCCATCTGCAACTTGATGGCCAGCTGCAGTCAGCCCCAGGAAATTAGAACTGGGTGTCACACTAGGCCAGTCACAGGGGCAGGAGCTGGAAAAGGGTCGCTGGGCTTTGCTCTCTGTACTCATGTGTATGAAGATTTTGCCTGCAAGTGTGTACACCCTGTGTGCAGTACCCAAGAACATCAGAAGGAGGTATTGGTCCCCCTGGAACTAGAGCCACATATGGCTCTGAGCTGTGTGGGTGCTAGAAATTAAACCAGGACCCTAGAAAAGCAGCTTCTAACTGAGCCCTCTCTTCAGCCCCTGTACTTGTTTCCCGTGCATAGCTCCCAGGATACTGTTCATTGTGCTTTCCCATTCCTGGTACTCAATAATTCCTAAGTCAAGGCTTTTTGGGGAAATGCGGTCACTGTTCCACACCTTCAATCTCCCCATAGCTACTTAATGATAATTTTCAGTGTGCCATGGCATAAAATGTGTTTATTCCATGTTTATTTTCTGGTTTAATTGTGGATTTTATTTTTCTATTTTCCATAACATATTAAGAAACTCGGTTAGGCCTGGCCATGCAGCTGTTAATCCCAGCTACTTGGGAGGCCAAAGCAGAAGGCTTTCACGTTTAAGGACTGACTGGCTTACAGAGTAAGTTCCAGGCCAGAAACTTAATGAAACCCTGAATCTTATATCAAAATAAAAACTAAGACGAGATCTGGGATGTGGTTTAGTGAATTTGACCCCAGTACTACTTAAGGGGGGAAAAAAAGAGCAAATTGCACAAAATCATGCACCTGATTGGTAGAACCCAAGATCTGCTCATCTGCTCCAGAGCTAGCATTATCCCTTTGCATTCTTCCACTTTGTCCCTTCCTCCTATCTGTCCTTCTTTCTGGATCTCCCTCCAGGTCTACCTCTGTTCTTGCTGTATGGTCCTATGCATATTTCTCCACCTTTGATGACTTGTGGGCCAGTTCACAGGGACAGGGAGTATCCTGTGCATGGTTGGGATGTTTAACTGCATCCTTGGCTTCTACTCATACATCCTGGAACACCACTGGCCTTCTAAAGGACAAATCGATTCCTCTTCTCCTGCTGAAACTTACTAAGTGAGCCTTATGTTCTCCCTGCAGCTTCTCCACGAAGGATTGTTGTGTGCCAGAAGTATCCGTGCATGGAATAGTCCATGCTGCTGAATCTAGCCAGGATTTTGTAAAGAAGAGTGTGTACTTCACTGAGCCAGTATATCTCAGATTCTGCTGTCTAAGGTCTTAGTGAGACATGCCCTTACTCCTCAGTTCTCCAGGAGCAGGTGACTGGGCAGTTGCCCTGGGCAACTGGATGTTCTGAGTTTCTCTGGGGAAGAACCCTCTGGTCTGCATTTGTAGAAAGACAGACGTTGGGCTTGAAGTGAGGTCTTCCTGTGAGGAAGGCAAAGTTGTTATCCCTCCTAAAAGGACTGCAGTGCCCCCTCCCCAGAATACCCAGCACTGCTTGGCTTCAGAAGGAAATTCTACATCTTTCCTGGGGTAACTAGATCTCTTACATGTAGACGGTTGAGAGAAGGCTAGGCCTTCCTGTTGAGAACCTGGTAGGAATCTGTGATCCTTCACTCCAGAAATATACATTTGCCCATAGATTGAGAAGCTCACAGATGCCAAAGGCTGATTGGCCATCCATCTGTTCAGCCATCCATTGCAGGTTAGGGAGCTCTGCCTTAACCTCACACCTTTGGGAGACAAGTAGGAAGACTGGGGAGCCATAGAGGTGAATAGTAAAGGAACAGGGACGGCAATGTAAAGCTGACCCTTCCCAGTTTCAGTCCAGCCTAAAGGCAGGACCCAGCTAATGGGAGGAACGGAGGAAATCTAGGGAAGAGATGAGCAACAAGGCAGGCCCCTTCCTTCCACAGCTGCAGCAGCTCAGCGGGTTAGATGAATAATCTGAGGGGGAGAGTGACCCTGGAAGAACCCTTTGTTCCAGTTGAGGCTGGAACAGGGGCACCGAGCCATTCACACGCCATCCCAGGGCATCCTGCTGGGTACTCTGGGGAGGGGGCACTGTAGCCAGTCATGGGACTTGGCCAGGCAGATAGCTTGATGCTCAATAGGGAAGCCAGCTGCATGCTGCTGAGGCTGGGGGAGGGGCCGTGTCCCCCGGTCTTCCTGCAGGCCTTGGTCTGTCTCACAGACAGGAAGGCACTGATTGGGAGTACTGACTGGTCCTGGTTACTCTGTCCTGAGGTGGCTTGATCTTGTCACCCCACCCCACCCCCTAAAAGTAAAATCTGATGATAGGACTTGAAAACTCCTTCGTGTTTCCCATGTGGATTCCTTGACATCAAGAGGCACCGTGCTCCAATTTCACCGTTCTAGCTTGCGGCAGTGCTTGGGCTTCAAGATGGAGGCAGGTGTATCTGCGTCTCAGTTTTCTAGTTTTGCAAGAAAGCATATAGAGGTGTCTTGATAGCATTATCTGTTCTACTCTTCTGAGAACAGCACTCTTTGGTGGCTTTATTTGTCTCCTGGCCTTCAGAGATGCTGTGTAAAGACGTCATAGATGGGGCAACTGGGCTGTCCCAAAGTCTAAAACTGTCTTTGGGATCTTATCTGCCCTGGCAGAGGAAGGAAATCACTCTGAGCGATCGTTCCCCTGGGTTTCTCTCCTCCCCACCCCTGCCGGCTTTGGGTGGACAGGCACTGAGGCCCTCTGCTTCCTATTCTTTCTCCCCAGGCATAGCAAGCAATCTGGAGTGTGCCTGTGGTCGGAGCCACTTCACGTGTGCAGTGAGCGCACTCGGCGAATGTACCTGCATCCCCGCCCAGTGGCAGTGTGATGGAGACAACGACTGTGGAGACCACAGCGATGAGGATGGCTGTAGTAAGTAGCATCCCAGAATTAGCAGGAGGAGATAAAGGATGAACCGAGGAGAGTTCTATGCCTGCCTACCTTGTGTCCGACTTAAGAGTTGGGCTCTTACAAGGGTGACAGATGTGGAGAGAGACATGATTTCTTCACATGTATATCTTTAAAAACCTATATTTCTATTGGGTGGCTCATGCCTCTAACCCCAATAAAACACACTTTGAAACCTTGGAAAAGGGCCGGACATGGTGGCTCACATCTTTAATCCTAGCACTTGGGATGCAGAGGCAGGTGGATCTCCTGAGTTCGCACCCAGCCTCATCTATAAAGTGAATTCCAGGACAGCTGGAGCTAAACAGAGAAACCCTGTCCAAAAAAGAAAGAACGAAAAAGAAAAAGAAAGAAAAGAAGGAAGGAAGGAAGGAAGGAAGGAAGGAAGGAAGGAAAAGAAAAATAAAGTAAAAGAAAAAAAAGAAAACTTGGAAAAGGTATAGAAGAAAATACCCTTAAAGACATGAATAATCATTATTTAATAGCTCTCCTTGTATTTGTGAATTCTGTGTGCATGATACAGGCATACATTTAAATTTTTATATGGTATACATAGATGCAGATTGTTTTCATGATTATTATTTTAATCTGTATAGTCAAATGTATTAAATAAGATAAGCTTTGTAAGAAATCTTACTTTTGGGTGACTGGTGAAGTTGCTTGCCACCAAGCCCAGTGACTGAGCCCTGGGACCCACATGGTGGACAGAACCAACTTTAGGAAGTAATTCTCTGATCTCTCCATGGACACTATGGTTCTTGTGCTCTATCTCCTGGAATAATAATAAACTTTAAAAACAGGGTACAAAGCTACTAAAGAAGACACTCAAGATTGACACACATGCGTGTATCCGCCTGAATAAGTATATGTATACCATACATACATAAAGGACTGACTGAGGCTGTAGCTCAATGGTGGAGCTACTTGCCTTGTATGCATGAGGTTCTAGGTTCAACCCCCTCCCCACACTGAAAAAAAAACCCCATCTTGTATTCTATGTAAACTTGCCTTTCCTCTAGCATAGTCACAGATAGACAATGGCCAGGATGTCCTGTCTTGGATATATATAAATCTCACTGGTAAGCTAATTGTCTGGATTTAGGGGTACATGTCTGGCCCGCAGCATCTGTGTCTGATGGTAACTAATTAGTCTAATGGGAATGAAGCTACAACCTGGACCTCATTAACCCTAACCAGCTCAGCTAATTATGATAATAATAAATGCTTCCCTTTCATGTAGCACTTTCATACGCATTATCTCAAAAGACCTCTTGTGAGTTGAGTGCAATTATCCCCTTGTGTAGTCCAAGGAACTACTGCTCAGAAAGGGCAGATGACATCATAGTAATGACTTCTAGAAGTGAAACCCAGATGTGTCAATCATCCTTTAATAAGAGGATAGGAGGGGATTTAGTCCCTCCTGGTATCTCTTGAGCCGGGTCTCATTCAGTTCTCGATGGCTTCAAGCTTGATATATAGCTGAGGATGACCTTGAACTTTCAATCTTCCTGCCCTACCTCCCAAGTGTCAGAATTCCGTGAGTTCGCCTCCATACCTAGCTTTATGAGGCGCTGATGATCAAACCTGGGGCCTGATACATGATAGGCAACATTCTACCAACTGAGCTACAACCGTGGTCCCCCGCTTTTCTCTCCAGCCCAAGTTTTTCTTACTGCTTCCTCGGATGTCTTAAGAGTCAGGGTTTCTGCTGCCCCCATTCCCTTCAGCTGATCCCTCTTCCCAGCTGCAGACTCTTAGGGGCTCTATCTACCAGGGGACCAGGGATAGGAATGAGAACAGTGGGATTTGGAGCAAGGATCTCTGGCCCAGTGCAGCCTGCCTGCCTGACTTTTCCCTTTCCTTGGACCCAGCGCTGCCTACCTGCTCCCCTCTGGACTTCCACTGTGACAACGGCAAGTGCATCCGCCGTTCCTGGGTGTGTGACGGGGACAATGACTGTGAAGATGACTCTGATGAGCAGGACTGTCGTGAGTGTTGGGAGGAGCCAGGCGAATTCCACAGGCTCTGTTGGGAAAGGCTTTTTCTGTCAGAAAATGATGTCCTCCAGTCTATTTGAGCTCTTGGGTCTTCCACTCTTATTCTGTGCTTTCTCTCTTGTCTCTTGGGTCTCTTGGTGAGCGAGGCCCACAATAGGTGGGCGTGTCCTCAGGAGTGCTGGGACTATTGACTGCCCCAGAAGGCTTTATTGAGGGGCTTGGAGGCAGTGTGCTCTCTGTGCACAGCAGACTAATTCATCTGTGCCCGCAGCGCCCAGGGAGTGCGAGGAGGATGAGTTTCCCTGTCAGAACGGCTACTGCATCCGGAGTCTGTGGCACTGTGATGGGGACAATGACTGTGGTGACAACAGTGATGAGCAATGCGGTGAGTGGTGCTCTGGGGGCAGGAAGGGGCCCAGGGCAGGAGCTCCTATGGGAGGAGACAGCAGCAAAGGGCATGCCACCTGACCTGAAACTGCTCCAGGATCTGGTGCAGCTAAAAGAAAGCAGGCAGGCAGGCAGAGCAGTCCATACTGTCAGGAACATGGAACTCCCCCTACCCTGGACCTGAAGGAGGATGGTGAGATTCTGTGGGACCCCTGTCTCATTGCATCCCTAGACATGCGCAAGTGCTCAGACAAGGAATTCCGCTGCAGTGACGGGAGCTGCATCGCTGAGCATTGGTACTGCGATGGTGACACAGACTGCAAAGATGGCTCTGATGAGGAGAGCTGCCGTGAGTGCCCCTACCCCTGAGGCTGCTGGGCTGGGACAGTGACCAAGGGCTCCTGCTTCTGGATAAGGGTTAGCTGGGAGGGTTGTGTGCAGCCAAGGGAGTGGGTGTTCTAAAGGAGCAATGTTGGGGATGTGACACATATGCATGCTTGTTTAGCATTTATGAAGCCCTGGTATCTATCCTTAGCACTGCCCAAACCAGGCAGAAATAGTGGCATATACCTGAATGTAATCCTACACACAGGAGGTAGAGGCAGAAGGATCAAGATTTTAAGGTTCTCTCTGGCTATGGATCGGGTTTGAGGCCAGCCTGAGGTACATGAGCCCCCAAGCTCAGGTAGCTGTAGTTATGGAGGGCTGACTCCCTCTGGTCCACTAGTGTGTAGAAGTCTGTGGTGTCATCACAAATGAAACCCAGTTGTGGCATTCTGGAGGAAGACACCTTGCCCCGGTCTGGAATCAGGCCTCTTGTCCCTAGTCACTGAGGTCTGAGGGCTGCTTTCCCTTCCAGCCTCAGCAGTACCCTCTCCTCCTTGCAACCTGGAGGAGTTCCAGTGTGCCTATGGCCGCTGCATCCTTGACATCTACCACTGTGATGGAGATGACGACTGCGGCGACTGGTCAGACGAGTCTGACTGCTGTGAGTGCTCTGGCAAGCTCGGAGGAGGGGGGGCCAGACTGGCGGAGCTTCCCTGGTGGCAGGGCACAGGTGCCAGCTGGGGCAGGCGCTTAGGGGAGCAGTGTCTGAATTCCACAGTCCCTCTGGGGAGGAGCTGGAGTGTTGGGAGGGGCAGGAGATGGGACTTGGGACTTTCTGCTCTTCCATGAGGTGCTGTGTGCACAGGCTGGCTAGAGACAGAAGACCTTTGTTTTCCCAGCTTCCCACCAGCCCTGCCGCTCTGGGGAATTCATGTGTGACAGTGGCCTGTGCATCAACGCAGGCTGGCGCTGTGATGGCGACGCAGACTGTGATGACCAGTCTGATGAACGCAACTGCAGTGAGTTGGGGATAGCATCAAAGGCATAGGGGACTAAGGAGAAGGGTTTGGGGGCAGATAGAGCATGGAGACATATTAAACAGCTATACAGTTGTGTGGTTGTATATTGCACAGAGGCACTATATCCAAAGGGATACCAGTCGTCTAGCAGTCTGTAGACTTATAGACGCATCATGGCAGTTTTCTAACAGGTGGTAGTAAGGTGCTCTGAGGAAGGGTCACCTGGTTCATTAAAAGATACCTTCTGTGATACCACTGTCAAGAAGAATAGCCTGTGTACTTTGGGTGGCAGAGAATTTCAGGCTGGAGTCGGAAGACCAGTCTTTCATTAGGTCTTTGCTCTGTCCAGCTACCTCCATGTGCACAGCTGAACAGTTTCGCTGTCGGTCAGGCCGCTGCGTCCGTCTGTCCTGGCGTTGTGATGGGGAGGATGACTGTGCAGACAACAGTGATGAAGAAAACTGTGAGAACACAGGTGGAGTCCCCAGCGGTGTCCCCAGCCTTACCCTAACTTTGGGAGTGGGAGGGAGAGAAGCAAAGGAAGCATTGCTGTCTCAGCCAGCCAGAGGTGATGCTTCACTCCTAGTCTTCGTTGGCCTGGACTCTCCCTGTCCTTCCCAGGTGGAGTCAGATCCAGGTGTGGGAGCAGGGGAGATAGCTCAGTGGGTAAAAGCACTTGCTATGCGAGCACAAGAATCCAAGTTCAAATCCCTTGCACCCAAGTTAAAAAGTTAGGCATGGCTGTGAATGCCTGTAACACCAACCCTGAGAGGAAGAGAAAGTCACATCCCACAAGCACACTAACCAGCCAGCCTCACCAAAATGGCTGGCTGGCTCCTGATTCAATGAGAAACCTTGTCTCAAGGCAATAAGACAGAGAATGGACAATAGAGAAAGTTATCAGATGCCATCTTCTGGGCTCTGCACACACACATACCCATATACATAGTCACATGTGTGTGCCACACATCCATATGACACATCACACACATACACACATGCACATGCACAATCCAGATGCATTGTTGACCTGTGTACGATTCTTGAACAAAAAGTCAAGGCTGTGAGTCTTCGCAGCTGCTCAAATTCTCACTTTCACTCTGGCCTTGGGAGGAAGGGCTGCTCTCCAGCCAGCAGCCCTTGTGTCTACTTCCACTCTGCAGGAAGGACTGGCAGTCTCTGCGCCTGTCCCTCCCCTCCCCAACCAGCTAAACCTGGTTCTCACTATGAGGGTATACTCTTTGACTCTGTCCCAATCGCTCATCCACTGTGGAATCCCAGGGAGAAAAGAAACTCAGACAACTCCACCAGCCTTGTCTGAGCTGTTTCCTGCCTTGGACCCCATCCCTCCCACCTTGACTCTCAGCTGGCTCCCGTTTACCCTAGAAAATGACAGACTCCTGTCCCTTGTGGACTCGAGCCCTGCCCTGCTATGACCTGGCCCTCCCCTCCTCCCTCTCTTTCTAGGAAGCCCCCAGTGCGCCTCTGACCAGTTCCTGTGTTGGAACGGGCGTTGTATTGGACAGAGGAAGCTGTGCAACGGGGTCAATGACTGCGGTGACAGCAGTGACGAAAGTCCACAGCAGAACTGTCGTGAGTGTCTCTAGTGTGTGGGCCTGGCCCGTGGTTTGTGGCTGAGCCCCACCCATAGGGTTCAAAGGGAGGCCTCCCTTGGGACTCTTGCAGTTTTTGGGAGCTGTTCTTCGTGGTCCAGGTAGAATGCCAAGTTGGCTGGACGGGGGTGGATTCTGGGCTCTGCTCCCAACTCTGGCTTGGCTGGCACAGGGCCCCGGACGGGTGAGGAGAACTGCAATGTTAACAATGGTGGCTGTGCCCAGAAGTGTCAGATGGTGCGAGGGGCAGTGCAGTGTACCTGCCACACAGGCTACCGGCTCACAGAGGATGGGAGAACATGCCAGGGTGAGCTGGGGCCTGCACCGGGGGAGGAGGTGTGTGTGTGGGGGGAGTCAGGATGCTAGGGGGAGCAACATATAGGAAGCTGGGTGACATATCAGATAGGTGTGACCTCGACTCATCATTGCACTAACCCTGGGAAGTGGGGATCATTTCTCTCATTTTGCAGATAGGGAAATGAACGTTCAGAAAGTATAAGTAATTTTACCCAAAGCCACACAGCTAGTAAGCAGTTGGGGTTTGAAATCTGAGACTCCATGACCTCAAAGCCCCAAACCACTTGTTACACAGTTTCCCACCAGGCTGAGGCAGTGGATGGGGATATGGAGATATGACCAAGAAAACAACTGGGTGGCTTAGGAGTGATTTGGCGTGGGAAGACGGCAGTAGGCAGGCTGTGTCACCATGCCTGGTATTCACAGATGTGAATGAATGTGCTGAGGAGGGGTACTGCAGCCAGGGCTGCACAAACAGTGAAGGGGCTTTCCAGTGCTGGTGTGAAGCAGGTTACGAGCTACGACCCGATCGGCGCAGCTGCAAGGCTCTGGGTAAGGAGTGTGGGCACTTGGCTGGGTGGGCTGACCAGACAAAAGCCAGGTGTTAGAGCTGAGGGATTTGCTAAGACATAGATTCATTTTTTTGCAAGTTGCAATCTGGGCACCAAGTGAAAGGCGATTGGGTTGGGATTAGAAAGGATTCTAGTCTTCTAGAACAGATGTCAGCAGCTTGGGACATGCTCTAGTGGGCAAAGAGCCCCAGCTATCAGTTGAGGGCCAGGGGATGCATGTGATGGGTATCCAGCAGCTCTGAAGCCCAGTAAGGTCCTGTTTCTATGCTGTGTCCAGGGCCAGAACCTGTGCTACTGTTTGCCAACCGTATCGACATCCGGCAGGTGCTCCCGCACCGCTCCGAATACACGCTGCTACTGAACAACCTGGAGAACGCCATCGCCCTTGACTTTCATCACCGGCGGGAGCTAGTCTTCTGGTCTGATGTCACCCTGGACCGCATCCTCCGTGCCAACCTTAATGGCAGCAATGTGGAGGAGGTGGTGTCTACTGGGCTAGAAAGCCCAGGTAGGAAAACAAGGCCCTGAGTGGAGAGGGACAGGCCAGTGTTTACAAACTGCACAAAGCAGGATGCCTATTTCCAATGAAATCCTGGGTAGAGTTCTCAGATAGGAACCAACTGTAGAGTTTAAAATGCTGCTCGGTTGGTAGAGTGCTTGCTTAGCATAAACACAAAGCTCTACGTTTGCTCCCCAAGCACTGCATAAAGCAGAGACGATGACGCCTGTAATCTGAAGAGGTAGAGGCAGAAAGATCAGAGTTCAAGGTCATTCCAGTCTAAAGCCAGGCTGAGATACATGAGACCCCCATCTCAACAAACAAAAAGCAATAGTGGGTTTGGTGGCCTCAAGCTATCCTACAAGCAGGTTATTAAGTGACTAGGAAGTTAGAATCCAGGACTGGAGTTAAAACTCAGTAGCATAGCACTTGCCTACCTGTGAAAGGCACTGAGTTCCATCCCCAGCACCTGGGCATCAGGAACTCCAGGTCATCCCCAGCTATATGTAGATGAAGTGCATGACCCCGATCAACTGCTTGACTTCTCTTCCCACTCTGTGGGAAGCTCAGTACCTAGCTCACAGAGATGATGTGTGTTAAATAGTTACAACAAGGTCCAAGCCTCAGAAGCAACTTCTTGTAAGAGTTTGCTCTTGTTTCTGGCATACAGACTACCTAGGGTGAATTCTTAACACTCTTCCCTTTACTCTTCTCACCAGGGGGCCTGGCTGTGGATTGGGTCCATGACAAGCTCTACTGGACTGACTCCGGGACTTCGAGGATTGAGGTGGCTAATCTGGATGGGGCCCACCGGAAGGTGCTGCTGTGGCAGAGCCTGGAGAAGCCCAGGGCCATTGCTTTGCACCCCATGGAAGGGTGAGTAGGTGTCTCAGATTTCCAAGTCCCTCCTGCAGTGGGCAGGGATTGTTCTCAGGCCTCTGGGCCAGGCTTTGTGGGTCATCCTCAGAGCAATGTTGGCAATATAAACTCTGTACCCAGATGCCCTTGCGTCCTGGGTCTGTAGTATGTGGCAGAGGATCCTTGGCTTAATCAGCCCCTCTAATGTTCCTTCCTTTCCCCCTTCCTTCCTTCCTTTCTTCCTTCCTTCCTTCCTTCCTTCCTCCCTCCCTCCCTCCCTCCCTCCCTCCCTTCCTTCCTTCTTTTCTTCCTTTCCTTCTTTTTCTTTTCTTTTTTGGAATGTATGTGAGTATACCCTTCAGACACACCAGAAGAGGACATCAGATCCCATTACAGATGGTTGTGAGCCACCATGTGGTTGCTGTGAATTGAACTCAGGACCTCTGGAAAAGCAGTCAGTGCTTTTAACCGCTGAGTTATCTCTCCAACTCCCCCTTTATTTATTTCTTAATTGGCAAATTAAAAACAAACACATATATAAAACAAACATAAAAATAGACATATTTGAGAGGTGACAGCAGAATGATTGGGAATCCAAGCTCATCTTCAGCTACTGAGACCCTGATCAAAATAAAGATATAACTGCTCCTACAGGTGTCCTAAGGTAAAATAATGAAGCATTTTAAAGGGAATGAAATATACAAATTAGGTAAGTTTGAACCGTGTAGTATTTTTTATTAGCCCATAGAGTGGAGCTAATTAAAAATTATTATTAATTTAAAGCAGCCAGTAGTTGAGGTAATTAATATCATTAATTTGAAATAATTTTAAAAATTAATAGACAAGTCTCCTGCATTGAAGTCTCTTGAAATGGAAATTCTTAGCCTCTGGCTTGTATACATTCCACGCCACCAATTGAGAGGATGACTTGTAAGATCCTGCAATTAGATGCCAATTGTTGGAGAAATATGGTATGTGGGAGAGGGGGCATCCAACACGTGAGGCAGCAGAAGAGACTGAGAAGGAAGAGCCCATGTGTCCCGCGTATACACCGCGCTCGCTCTCGTCGTCTTCACAGGCACGAGGATTGTCGTCTGTTCTGTCCACCTCTCCATTTCTAGTGCCACTTCTACCCATTCCATAGCAGATGCTTAAAAAAGACTCCAGTGAACAAATGCCCTGTCTCACGACACTTCAATCCAGATATTTACAAAATTATCCTATAGAGATGGTGATAGAGCTCTGATAAAACAATTGCCTAGCGTTAGGTTCTGGATTTAATTAATTGGGTTCAGTCTTCAGACACTGAGGAGAAAGAAGCATTTAAAATGAGTAAATTTAAAAAAAAAAAAAAGCATCTTTCAAAGCTGGGCATGGTGACATATGCCTTTAATCCTAGTACTCAGTGAAGCAGGTGGATCTGAGTTGGGGCCAGTCAAGGCTATATAGTGAGACCCTGCCTCAAAGATAGATAGATAGATAGATAGATAGATAGATAGATAGATAGATAGACAATAAACTAACAAACAAATATAAACAAATAAATAAACAAAATGCTTTCCAGGCAAACCGGTGGAATCTGACATGTAAAGCCATCTCTGGTTATTACTCTGGCTGTCGCTCACTGATCCTTCACCATCCGTTTCTTGACTTCCCTTCTTCCTAGAACCATTTATTGGACAGACTGGGGCAACACCCCTCGCATTGAGGCCTCCAGCATGGATGGCTCTGGACGTCGCATCATTGCTGACACTCATCTTTTCTGGCCCAACGGCCTCACCATCGACTATGCTGGACGCCGCATGTACTGGGTGGATGCTAAGCACCACGTCATCGAGAGGGCCAATCTAGATGGGAGTCACCGCAAGGCTGTCATTAGCCAGGGTGAGGTCTTTGATGTGCTGTCTTTCATCTCTCTGCTCCTTCCCCAGTGCTACCCCCAGGAGCCTTGGCAGAGGATGAGATTTGTGTAGCTGCCAGGTCTGGGCTCCGGGGCCATGGCAGGCCATGTCTGGACTAAGGTCTTTTTGGACTGTCTCCAGGCCTCCCACATCCCTTTGCCATCACAGTGTTTGAAGACAGCTTGTATTGGACAGACTGGCACACCAAGAGCATCAATAGTGCCAACAAGTTTACTGGGAAGAATCAGGAGATCATTCGCAACAAGCTCCACTTTCCTATGGACATTCATACCTTGCATCCCCAGCGCCAGCCTGCAGGTAAAAAAAAAAGTCTCATCAAGTGAGCTAGATTTGCCACCGGTGATGTGGCAGCTGGTGCCTCTTGAGAATCTGCCTTGCACTTGTTATAGATACTATTAATTCTAGTCAGGGAAGTCCAGAGCTGGCATTAACATGGGCTACTTGCTCCCTCTGCTGGACATTTTGGGTAGTATCTGGCTTTTCGCTTTCAATATAATGCAAACATTTACAGAAAGACTATCTCTCCTGTGTGTCAGGTACTCATTGTGCTCCCATCTGGAAACAGATGTCAAAATTAATACGACAGAGTTCTTATTTGAAGAGATCCCAGCCCTCCATCCCTTTGACCTGGTGGGGTCTACCTTTGTAAACTCTTCATTTCTCCTGATCATCTTGCTCTGGGCTCTTTGAGCAGGGAAAAACCGCTGTGGGGACAACAATGGAGGTTGCACTCACCTGTGTCTACCCAGTGGCCAGAACTACACCTGTGCCTGCCCCACTGGCTTCCGAAAGATCAACAGCCACGCCTGTGCTCAGAGTAAGTGGGTTTGGGACACCAGCCTCAGAAGAGGTGCCTTGTGAAGACTGTTGGAAGGAATAGTGAAAGGAGTTGGAAGGATTGCTTGTCAGGCAGGGACAGCCAGATTCCTCAAGGAGCCCATGACAGACTTTAGAGACTGAGGGCTTCCAAATCAAAGCTGAGGACCAATAGCCAGTGGTGGTAGCTGGAGACTTAGTGACATCATTCAGTGTACAAACACCTGCAGCAGGGCTTAGCTTTCACCTCACCAGGCAGGATGCCTTCTGTCTAGGCAGAAAGAGGATCCAGTCCCTCTAGAAAGCAGGGCAATGGTTTCCAACTTCTGTACCTTTAGCCTGATCCATAGAAGACTTTGTGTTGTTAGAACAGAGCAACTGGGATCCCAGGTGATGATCTACGACCACCAAGTTAAAGATGATAGGACTCCCTGGTCTCTCCCACAGTCCCTGCTTTGGTTCCTTGGAGCTCCTGCAAGGCAATTTTACCTTGCAAAGTCAGCACACAGGTGACTTTATCTAAGGCTAGTCCAGAGAGGAACTGATCAGGCATAGGACATGACCAGCAATTAATTCAGTATGTATCCTTACTGCTGTATAATCCACTGGCTCTCTTAAATCTAATTAAAATCGAATTTGAGGGGCTAGGGTGTGGTAGTGGTGGTAGTGTCTATCTGTCACCCCAGAGCCGGGTGCGTGTGGAGACAGGCAGAGATCCCTGAAGCTCACAGGCCTGCCAGTCTAGCCAATCAGAACAGTGAGGTTTGGATTCACTGAGAGAACTTGTCTCAAAATGAATAATAATAAGGTGAAGATGTAGAAGAACCTGCCTGACTTCCACATGTACACAATTTCACACACACACACACAATCACACACACACACACAATCACACACATAGAGGCAAGAATCAGATTCTTTGCACCCTTTCCAGACAGTGGGTGGGGAAAACATTCTGAGGTTTCATTCAGATACACACTGAGAACTAGTTTCATACAGTGTGTTTTCTCCTGGGCATTCTTTTTGTTTGCTTTGTTTTGTTTTCTTTTTCTTTTTTTTTTTTTTAAAGATTTATTTATTTTATTGTGAGTACACTGTAGCTGTCTTCAGACACACCAGAAGAGGGCATCAGATCACATTACAGATGGTTGTGAGCCACCATGTGGTTGCTGGGAATTGAACTCAGGACCTCTGGAAGAGCAGTCAGTGCTCTTAACCACTGAGCCATCTCTCCAGCCCTTGTTTTGTTTTCTGAGACAGGGTTTCTCTGGGTAATCCTGGCTGTCCTGGAACTCACTCTGCAGACCAGGCTGACCACAGACTCAGAGCTCCGCCTGCCTCTGCCTCTGCCTCCTGAGTGCTGGGATTGAAGGCGTGACCAACACTGCTAGCCTTCTTGTGCCTATCTACTTCTGTAATTTTAGATGCAAAAATGCTTCCAGGCACATTCTCTCAAAGATTTGTAAAGCTTAGAAGAGGGATTTGGTAAAGTTAGGCAGAAAGCTCCTTCCTGAGTAGAGAAATACATAGGTTTTCATATTTGTGTGTTTTATTGTCTGTGGATTTAATCAACTGTGGATGGAAATTTTAAAATTGTGTCTGTACTAAAGATGTATTACCCTTTAATAAGTTACACTATGTGGCTGTGTGTGCGTATGAGATCAGAGGACAACTTATGAGAGTTTTCTTCTTTAATCCTGTGAGTCCCAGAGATGGGACTCAGATCGCTAGGTGTAGCGGCAGGTGAGCTATCTTGTTGGGATGTATCAGCTCATTTAGTCATTATTGTCTCAGGAATAAATTAGAGTCACTGAAGAGATGGCTCAGCTGCTCTTTCAGAGACTCCAGATTCAGTTTCCATTTTCCACACAGTAGTTCACAACTGCCTGCAACTCTGGTTCCAAGGGCTCTGATGACATTCTCTGGTCTTCAAGGGCTGGAGGCATACACATGGTACACATAAATGCATGCAGGCAAACACTCCTGTTTTTCGAGACAGGGTTTCTCTGTAACCTGTGAACAAGTATAGTTTTGTCTGTCTTGGAACTTGCTCTGTAGACCAGGCTGGTTTTGAATTTAGAGACCTGTCTGCCTCTGCTTTCCAAGTGCTGGGATTAAAGGCTTACATATATAATTCTGAAAAGGGAAAGGATAACTGTATCCTTTCTAATTATATTATATATCCAACCCTTAGTGTCAAGCAAACTTACATTAGGTATATAGATATAGATTACAAGTAATCCAGAGATAACTTAGATCATATAAGATGTACACAGGCTATATGAAAATACTGCCCTGTTTTATATAAGGGCCTGGAGTATCTGTGAATTGAGTATCTGTGGGGGTCTTAGAAACAATTCTCTGAACATAGCTAAGGCTAACTGTACCGGAAAAAAATATTCAGACAAGCCAGAGGAGGCCAGAGGATGGGCTGTTGTGGAGAACAGTGGACAAAGCTCCCTCTGGAACAGGCCTGAGCCCCACTTCTGGTCCACAGCCATTGAACCCTGAGCATGTTCCCCGATCTCTGTTAGCCTCAGATGCTCTTCTGAAAACGGGAGCAAGAATAACATGTACCACAAAGCATTGGTATGAAGACTGACCTTGGTTTTTCTTTTTCCTTTTTTTTTCTTTCTTTTTAGCATACAAAAGAATGAGGCTTTATTATGGCATTTTGCAAACAAAATTTGGTTTTGCTGTTTCTCCTTCTGACTTCTTGCCCATTCCCTGCACAAGAGCCCCCGCCCCCATACCCTTATACTTCTCTTGGCCTCCTTTCTGCTCTGAGGTCACATGCCCTTTGACTCCCCCTTTTCTCAACAGCATTTCCCCCTTGTGATCTCCTATCTAAGTTCATAGCCTATGCCCTCATTCATAGCCACTTACACATGTGTTTAACATTGCCAGTTAGGATCCACATATGAGAAAGAATGTGTTTTCTTGTTTTAACTTTTTGAGTCTGGGTCACCTCACTTAATAATGTAATACATTTCAGGTCCATTCATTGTCTTGTGAGGTTTGTAATTTTATTTTTCTTCATGGCGAGTAAAACGACATTGTGTGTCTATACGAGGCATTCAGCCTTTCTAAACACAAAGCCTAGGGCCTGGCAAGGAAGGAGCTTAGTAAGCAGTCATTATTGGCTAATCTGTGAAGAGAACAGCAGATGGAAGATTCATTCTAGACGATAGAATAGAAGCAGAAACTTTAGCCCCGTAGCATGTCTGTAATCGCAGTACTTAAGAGACTGAGGCAGGAGGATGGAGTTTGAAAAGAACCTGGGTAAGACCCTATCTTAGGGAAGCAAAAACCCAGAAGACCTGAAATAGGATAAAAGTCTCAGAAGTAAACTGAGAGTAGGCAGTGGTCCAGTGACAGCGCTGGAACTGCTCAAGAGAACTCAGAGAGAACGGTTCAAATGAAACTGATAGACACCTAAGCAGTGGGGTAAACTCTGTTCCCACTGGACTGTAAAGTCTGATCCCACGAGGATGGGCTGTGCTGTGCTTCAGGACACCTGCAGTATGAAGAGTAGGGGGCAAAGGGCAGGCAGCAGATCTCAGGAAGTGTGATTGAACCAGGTGTCACACAGGCGAGCATCTGTGTCTGTCACCATTACTGGATTTAGAACATTAAAAGGAGACCCCTTTCGGCCTTTGATCAGGTCTTGACAAGTTCCTGCTTTTTGCCCGAAGGATGGACATCCGTCGGATCAGCTTCGACACAGAGGACCTGTCCGACGATGTCATCCCACTGGCTGACGTGCGCAGTGCTGTGGCCCTTGACTGGGACTCCCGAGATGACCACGTGTACTGGACAGATGTCAGCACTGATACCATCAGCAGGGCCAAGTGGGATGGAACCGGACAGGAGGTAGGGCTGCATAGATCCAGTCCCTCCAGGAGGGGAAGTGTTTTCCCATTCCTTGCAGTTGGTGGAATTTGGGCTCCAGAGTTGCAATGGGAGTCCAGAGAGTGATACAACTTTGCTTCCTGCCCAGGTGGTAGTAGATACCAGTTTGGAGAGCCCTGCTGGCCTGGCAATTGATTGGGTCACCAACAAGCTCTACTGGACAGATGCAGGTATGTATAGAGAGCCATGGCCTGGCTTTCTTGAATCGTCTGAGTATACATATTAGTCTTTAGTACTTATCTAAGTGCAACTTCTTTGTGCTATACTTGGTGCTTGTAAATGTTCTGAGGAATCTTGGACAGCTTATAACCTGTCTTTATTTTTCCATGAATGTCCAGACAAAATAGGCATTTTTCTATGAGTCTTAGTGGGGTAGAGGCTTGGGAGAAAAAAAAAGAATACCCCTAAACTAGTGTTCTTCAAAGTGTTTCTAGAACAACAACATCTGCATGTCCTGGGAAGTTGTCAGAAATTTAAATCCTGGACCCCCGACTTACTCAAAATCTTGAGGAGTTAATTGGAAGAATCTTTAAAGATCTGTTTATGTGTACGTGTGTGCCTGAGTGTGTGTATGTAGACCAGATATGTGCAGGTGCCCATGGAAGCCAGACAAGGTGTCAGATCCCCTGGAACTGGAGTCACAGGCAGTCTTGAGCCTCCCAATGTGGGTGTTGGGAACTGAACCTGGGTTCCTTGCAAGAACAGCAAGCACCCCTGAGCCTTCAATTCAGCTACAGGAATCTATATTTTAATGAGCTCTTCTCATTTTTGTGTGCACTGAGATCTGAGAATCCTTGCCTTGAACCACGGGATGGAGTGGGCTTCCTAGGTTAAGAAACTTGTGCTATTCTAAGGAGTGAAACTAATCACTGCCTTGAAATTTTTTTTCATAGTTTAAGTCACTAAATATCCATTGTGTGTTCACCACAAAAATCCTTGTCAAGCATTTAGCAAATACAGAGCTCCGTGCTAGGCAGGGGTTGGGGGAGAAGGCGTGAACAAACTCGGAATTAATTTTTTTCCCTTATCCCTTGGTAGGTACAGACCGGATCGAAGTGGCTAACACGGACGGCAGCATGAGGACGGTGCTCATCTGGGAGAACCTTGACCGTCCTCGGGACATCGTGGTAGAGCCCATGGGCGGGTATGTGCTGTCCCTTCTCAGCCCCAACTCCCCCAAGAACTGGGTACAAGACGGTATCTGGAGATTAGGGAGAGGGGCCAGCCAGATCTGTGAATGTGCTAAGGGCAGAGAGGGGTATGAAATCGCTGTCTCCTCTCTGGCAAGAGAACCTTTTAAGTTTTTAATTTTCTTTTAAAAGATTTTTTTATTGTTGTTCGCTTATAAAAGCAATTTCATTATTAAAGAATATTAAATTTGTAGAAAGCAAAATTCTTACCTTCAGCATAATCATCGTTAACACTTTAGGACATATTTTCTGAAATATATTTTGCTCTAATTGTCCACAAATATTGGTGGTGGTGGTGGCAATGGCAGTTTGGGTTTTATAAAAGTGATATCATTTTGGAACCAGATAAGTACCTGTAATCCTAGCACGTGGGAGGTGGAAGCAAGAGGATCAGGAATGCAAGGTTATCCTTGGCTACTTAGCAAGTTCAGGACTAGCCTGGGCTATATGAGATCTTATCTCAAAAACCAAACCAAACAAAAACCCCACCCCATCCCCCCAAAAACTATACTTCAGTTTGACTAAATACCCTTCACAGGTTCCTCCCCGGGGTACACAGTCTTGCTCTTCTACAGGTTCCTCACTGGGGTACACAGTCCTGCCGTGCCCTTCTCCAGTCACATAGAATCCTGTGAACTCGCATGTCAGAATTATTTAACCCGTGTAGTCAGGAGAACATGTTTGCTGGGCGTGGTAGTCAGTACACACAGAGTTCAGGCTCTCACTTCCTTCTTCACTCCCAAGGCAGCCTCCTCTGCTACATACTCCTTAAGCCTTGGCCGCTCATCTATCAAGACTCTGGTACCTTTCAATAGTGATGGAGGGTATAAGGCCTTCAGGGACAGCTCTGAGTCCAGACTTGGGGTAACTCTTGCAGCAGAGCCCCTAAAAGCCTTTGAGGACCCTGCATCCTCATCAGTATCTCTTCCATGCTGGATTGACCGCTCGACCTCACATATGCCTCAAAGCAGTCTCAGCGAAGCTCACTGAGACCCGACCCTGGATACTAACTGAAGTCTAAGAACCCCTTTGCTCATCTCCAGGTACATGTATTGGACGGACTGGGGTGCAAGCCCCAAGATTGAACGAGCTGGCATGGATGCCTCCAGCCGACAAGTCATCATCTCTTCGAATCTGACGTGGCCTAACGGATTAGCTATTGACTATGGGTCCCAGCGGCTGTACTGGGCTGATGCCGGCATGAAGACTATTGAATTTGCTGGGCTGGATGGCAGCAAGAGGAAGGTAAAGGTGCCACCAAAGCATCTTCTTCTGCTCTGGAATCCTCTAGGACAGCATTTTCTGGCTGGCAGCTAACAGGAGCTAAGGGGACCCAGAGGTTACGGGACCAGTATGTTACAGGTGCTATTTCTTTAAGAATGGCTCCAGGGGACACAGGGCTGCTGGTTGATGATTCAAGCCTACTAGGAGTTAGGGTGGATTGTGGGCTAGACGTACACAGAGACACACACACACACACACACACACAGAGAGAGAGAGAGAGAGAGAGAAAGAGAGAGAGAGAGAGAGAGAGAGAGAGAGAGTTTCCTTTTATCTTATATGGTAAAATTAAGCTTGGAGATAGCACAGAACTAAAAGTATTAGCCATATAAGCATAAGGACCCGAGTTCAAATCCCAGTGTCCACATAAAATCTGTGCAGAGTAGCATGAGTGTCTGTTATCCTGGGACTTCCAAGGGAAGATGGGAGGCAGAGACACATGAATCCCAGAAGCTCATAAGCCTGCTATCTTGGCATACACAGCAGAAAAACAACGTGAGAGAGACCCTAGTGGAAGCAAAGACGTACACATGAGGTTCTCCTCTGACTTTCACACAGGAACGTGGCGTGTACCCATATAGATATCACACACACTGAAAAACAAACAAAAAAACAGTGTTGACATAATATCACTGTGCAATCCATACCCTTTACGTTCATTTCCAGCTTGAAGAAACTGAAGAGTAATGCCTTTTAATAATTTTAATTTTTTTCTCTTTTATTCCAATATCTAATCCAGAATCACTCATTGCATTTAGTGACCCCACCCCCACCCCAGCCTCCGTAGTCTTGCTATGACAGGGCCTTGCTATGTAGCCCAAGCTGGCCTCAAACTTGGGCAACCCTCCTGTCTGACCCATCTCAGTTCTGGGACTACAGGCCTGAACCAACATGCCCAGCTGACGGTCATTGTCTCTTTATCCTCTAGTCTTGTTTCTTCCTCAGACTTTCTTAACCTTTCTATTTCAAACAAAACTGTTTACTTAGTTTGTGTGCAGTACAGTGCATGTGTGGAGGTCAGAAGACAGCTTGTAGGAGTCGATTCTCTCCTTCCACCATGTGAAGTCCAGAGATTTAACTCAGGTCACTATATTTGGTGGCAAGCACCTTTACCCACTGAACCATCTTGCTGGCCAGTCTTTCCACTTTCAAAACAGAAAAATCCCTTTCTTATGGTATTTATTTTGATTGCTTGGTCAAGGTGGTATTCACTATAAAGTTGCTAATTTTCCTTTTGTGATTTGAGCTAAGATACACTGGAGATATGTAAATGAAATTTTCCAGTAGTCACACAGCACTTAGATAGGTGTTAACACACTCTGGCAGACACGAGCTGAAAGAGACAAGTTCCACATCACAGGAAGTTGCTAAGCTCTTGCCTGATCCCTTAACTGTTTCATGATACAAGTGTTGGGGCCTTCCAGGTACTAATTGGAAGTCAACTCCCCCACCCTTTCGGGCTGACTCTATATGGACAGCGCATCTATTGGACTGACTGGCAGACCAAAAGCATACAAAGTGCTGACCGGCTGACTGGGCTAGACCGGGAGACACTGCAGGAGAACCTGGAGAATCTTATGGACATCCATGTCTTCCACCGCCAGAGGCCTCCAGGTAAGCAGCCATCAACAGCTGCTGGCTTCTCCTTCAGTTTTTTTCTTCCCTAGCTGCTGCCCCATTGACAGCTCCCCCTCCCTATACAGTGACAACACCGTGTGCTGTGGAGAATGGTGGCTGCAGCCATTTGTGTCTCAGGTCCCCAAATCCAAACGGCTTCAGCTGTACCTGCCCCACAGGTATCAACCTGCTGCTTGATGGCAAGACGTGCTCGCCAGGTGAGTCAAAGCATGGCCTGTTTGGGTGGAAAGGGGCTGTCCCTCCTCTGCAGGAATCCTCCGATATGGTCAGAGAATTCGTGGAAGAGTGAGGGTTTTTAGGGGAAGGAGCAGGTAGGCAGGATGGAGACTGGGTCCCATTGTTTCTCATAGTCGTCTTGGATATTAGAGAGACTGTCCTGTCTCAATAGTTTCACCTGTTGCAAAGTTATAATATGATAATTTGTTTAGGACAGGATACTCCTGTTGTAGAAACTTGGTAAAATAAATGTAAAAATGTGTCCTATCTGCAATGCATGGGAACCCTCTCTTCCTTAAATGTGCCACTTTTGTAAGCACAGGACCTGTGTGTCATTCTCATGGGAGGATCCCAGAAGTAGGGCCTGGCTACTCCGGTGTTAGGGATCAAGGTCTCTCCTAAGGCTACTGTGTGGAAGGCTTGGAGGCCAACCGCATAAAGAATCTGAACGTCTCTCAGCTGGTGAATGAAGCTTTCTGGGACCCTTTTACTTCTTTTCTTAAGCTGTGTGTGTGTGTGTGTGTGTGTGTGTGTGTGTGTGTGTGTGTGTGTCTGTCTGTCTGTCTGTCTGTCTGTCTGTCTGTCAGAGGATAGCATGAGGTAGTCTGTTTTCTCCTTCCATCATATGGGTCCTGGAGACTGAATTCAGGCCATCAGGCTAGTAGCAAACACCTTCACCCACTGAGTCATCTTGCCACACCTCCTTCCATAGAATAAATGAAGAGGTGAGCCGGGCAGGGTGGTATACAACCGTAATCCCAGCACTTGGGAGAACTAGGAGTTGAAGACTCTCTTCATCCTCAAGTGAGGTCAAGGCCAGCCTAGGCCATATGAGGCCCCTTTTTCAAGCTCTCCTAATACCCAAAAAGGAAGCACCACTTATACATATGTGTGAAGTCTAATGCTCAGTGTTTTATGTATGTACACGATTTCTTTTCATTCTTGTACTTGTCCTTTTAATATCCCCATCGTACAGAACAGGTTTAACTAATTTCAGTCATTTGCCTAGGCTCATACCGCTAAACCACTAGTATCAGGCCTTGGGCTTCAGTCTGCCTGCCTCCACATCTTCTTAGTGTCTCTGCTAGAGTGACTGTCCTCCCTCCTTCTCTCTCTACCTGGGCAGGCATGAATAGTTTCCTCATCTTCGCCAGGAGGATTGATGTTCGCATGGTCTCCTTGGACATCCCTTATTTTGCTGATGTGGTGGTACCCATCAACATGACCATGAAGAACACCATTGCCATTGGAGTGGACCCACTGGAAGGTCTGTGTGACTCTTGTTCTCATCTGTATTTCTGTGCCCAATCAAAAGCCATCACTATCCTTTCTTTCTCCACCTTTGCCTTCTGTTCTTGCTTGTCTTTGCCAAGAGCTGCCCTGCTATGACATCCCCCTACCTGCATCCATTTCCCCTGTTAGGGTCTCTAGGGTTCTGACTGCCCTGGTGTCTCAGGCTCTGAATCAGTTGTGGGTGCTGCTGTGGGCAGGCAGGACCTGGGCTGAGTCAAGCCTTCTTTCTCAGGAAAAGTGTACTGGTCTGACAGCACACTGCACAGGATCAGCCGTGCCAGCCTGGATGGCTCACAGCATGAGGACATCATCACCACAGGTGAGCCTTCCTCCTAACCCAAGGGCCACCTGTCTGGCTAAAGAGCTGGGAAATATCCCATCTGCCTTAAGGCAGGAGTCAGTGTGCTCTTCCGACATCCTGCAGGTCTGCAGACCACAGATGGACTTGCAGTGGATGCCATCGGCCGGAAAGTATACTGGACAGACACGGGAACGAATCGGATTGAAGTTGGCAACCTGGATGGGTCTATGCGGAAAGTATTGGTGTGGCAGAACCTTGACAGTCCCCGGGCCATTGTACTATACCATGAAATGGGGTGAGAGCTGACTTTATCACTCTGGGTAGCTGACTGGGTCAAGTTTAGCCGAGACTATGGATAGGTGAAGGTGCACAGTGGGACTTGTGTTCCAGGAGCATTGTGAACTCTGGAGGTCACAGAGACTAATCCCTGAGACTGGACTGTTCCACTCCCTTGCAGCTTCTTTCATTGTGTCAGCGTCATGAACAGCGTTAAAGTGTGAGCCTTGCCATCAGGAAACAGGATTAGAGGACTGGGGAGATCCATCACTTAGTAAAGTGCTTGCTACACAAGCATGAAGACCTGAGTTTGGTCCCAGTACCCAAATAAAAAGCTAGGTACAGTGATATGTGCCTATGATCTAGTACTGGAGAGGCAGAAACAGGAGGAGCCCTGGAGCTTGCCAGCCAGCAAGGCTTGCTGAACCTGTGGGCTCTAGGTTCATTGAAAGATCCTATGTTAAGAAAAAAATAAAGTAGAAAGTGAGCTAGGACCATCCACCTCTGGCCTCAAGCCTCACGTGCACACACACGGGCATCCAAAAGGGCACACACAGAGAGACCAAGATTAAATTCTTTCATGTGTATTAGCTTCCTCACTTTGGATCTCATGTTTAAAATCTCTGATTCTTATCAGCGTTCTCCTGTCAAGCAAGGGTGACAGTAAAGATGCACACCTTGTCACCCACCCTTGCGAGGATGAGATAGTGTTTGTGAAGTGTTTGGCGTACCGTAGGAATGCACAGTATGTTCGACATGCTGCAGGTATTTGCAGACTATGGGAGCTATTAGATTAGCCAGCTGCTTTACTTCCTCCATCAGGTTCATGTACTGGACAGACTGGGGGGAGAATGCCAAATTAGAGCGTTCTGGAATGGATGGTTCAGACCGTACTGTGCTCATCAACAACAACCTAGGGTGGCCTAATGGACTGACTGTGGACAAGACCAGCTCCCAACTGCTGTGGGCTGACGCCCATACTGAGGTAAGAGCTCTACCCTGGCTTCCCAGAAGCCTGGGAAAATGGAAGAGAACTATTCAGGATCTTCAGTGAAGGCCCCGGTGAACTAATAGCCACCTCCCCACAATCTCCTCCACAGAGAATTGAGGTGGCTGACCTGAATGGTGCCAATCGGCATACACTGGTATCACCAGTCCAGCACCCGTATGGCCTCACTCTACTTGACTCCTATATCTACTGGACTGACTGGCAGACCCGTAGCATCCACCGGGCCGACAAGAATACTGGCAGCAATGTCATCCTTGTGAGGTCCAACCTGCCAGGCCTCATGGACATCCAAGCTGTTGACCGGGCACAGCCACTGGGTGAGAAGATCTTAGGATTCTTGAGTCAGGGGCCCTGGATTTCTGAGGCTATCACAACAGCAGAATATAGCCAGGGCACAGAGTTACTTACAATCAAAAAGACTTCCTGAACTCCACTTCCGGGATAAGTTTTTTTGTCCCTCTAGGTATGGCTGGCACCACAGGTCTATGATGCTACTTCCAAAGAGGTCCTTTATAAGAGTCTACTAGCCTCCCAGGCTGGGTGTGGAAGCTCTTGACTCCCAGGCTGGGTGTGAACACTTGATGCTTTTCTCTTACCAGGTTTTAATAAGTGTGGCTCGAGAAATGGTGGTTGCTCCCACCTCTGTTTACCTCGGCCTTCTGGTTTCTCCTGTGCCTGCCCCACTGGCATTCAGCTGAAGGGAGATGGGAAGACCTGTGACCCTTCGCCAGAGACCTACCTGCTCTTCTCTAGCCGAGGCTCCATTCGCCGTATCTCACTGGACACCGATGACCACACAGACGTGCATGTTCCTGTTCCTGGGCTCAACAATGTCATCTCCTTAGACTATGACAGTCTGGATGGAAAGGTCTATTACACAGATGTGTTCCTGGATGTTATCAGGTATGAGTGGCACTGGAACCAGCCAGGGGGGACATAGACCTGATCCTGAGCAGTCATGTGTGAGATGACACTCTCTGTTGACAAATAAGTGGACTGGAAGGCTTGGCCGTTTAGATGTGGAGTTAGATTTCTGAGCACTCCACAGCGGCCCACACTTCTGTTGCTCGTTTGCTGGTTTGGTGACTGTAAAGCTACTCAGGAGCCTGAGATTGGAAGATCGCTAGTTAGAGGTGAACAAGGGCAAGATCCCGTCCCAAAAAATTAAGAGCAGCGCTGGTTATGGTGGTACCCCACCTATAATCTCAGCACTCAAGAGGCCAAGGCAGGAAGGCAGTGAGTTGAAGATCAGCCTGGACAATGTACCAACCTCCTGTCTCAAAAACAATAAACAGGATGCAGCTCAGAGTACTTGTGAAGTATGCACAGAACACTAGGCTTGAGTCTCAGCACTGCCTGAAGTGGGCACTTGAGACAGAAAGATCACAAGTTCAAGGCCATCTTTGGCTATATATTGAGCTAGCTCAAGGCCTAGGCTGTATGAGACTCCATCTCAAAAATATATATATGTGATACTTATATATCCCAGAAACATGGTATATTAAACAAACAAATATGATGCCAAGATGGGAACCTAGAGCTTCCACACTTAGTATTAGGTCCTGAGGTTACTCTAAGAATCCTCTAAGGCAGGCTGGTGAAAAGTTGGAATCTATATTGCAGTATAGGAACCTTAGCCCAACATTAAGTTTTAATGTTTAACCAGTATATTTTGAGTGACTTTTTTTGCTATTATTTTTATTGTTCTTTATATTTCTTATTTCAACACAACTCAAGAATATGATGTCATGCCAATACAAGAAACTCACCATAGCAGAAATGCTTAGATGGCATATAGAAATCTTTGCCTTTGTTCTTCTGAGGGTGTATTCAGATCTCATGTGGTGTGTACAATTTAGAGAAATTCCCCAGGTGACTATGATGTGATCCTTGTCCCTGATGCATTAGTCTCTGTTTAAAAGCACAGATTGGTTTTAGCAAACCTTTCCTTTGAATCTTTACTTTCCATTGTTCTAGAGACTGAACAGGGCCAGTGTTCTACCACTGAACTACACTCTCAGACCCAATCTACCTGTTTCAGAGTCACCCCAGGTAGCAATCTTTGTGTCCTCACAGGATATATTAAGAATAATTTAATTTGTCCTATGGCATGACTTGTATCCAAACCCTCTGCTACTTTCACTTTGCAGGAAACACTCTTAAGAATTCACTCTCTCATTCATTCTGCCTGTATTGAGCACCTACCATGCCGGGTACTGAGGAACATACTGTATCTGTCTCTATAGAACTTATAGTGAGATTCAGGGTATGGTTTCTGGATAGTCTGGTTACTCAAACAACCTTGCATTGTCCCCAAGGAGAGCAGACCTGAATGGCAGCAATATGGAGACTGTTATTGGGCATGGGCTGAAGACCACTGATGGGCTGGCAGTGGACTGGGTTGCCAGAAACCTGTACTGGACAGATACAGGCCGAAATACCATCGAAGCATCTCGGCTAGATGGTTCCAGTCGCAAAGTGCTAATCAACAACAGTCTAGACGAGCCCCGGGCCATTGCTGTTTTCCCTAGAAAGGGGTAAGTTCAAGTCTAGCGGGAAAGAGATCCGGGCTAGAAGGGAGTGGTAGAAAAGCAGCTCCCAGAAGGTGCTTATAGATTATTGGATTGGTGTAGGTACTATATTCTGCCAACTTCTTCGCACCATCTCCTCATGCTTTGTGACAGTGGCGCTATTGTATCTTAGGTACCTCTTCTGGACAGACTGGGGCCACATTGCCAAAATTGAACGGGCAAACCTGGATGGTTCTGAGAGGAAGGTCCTCATCAACACAGACCTAGGCTGGCCCAATGGCCTTACCTTGGACTACGATACTCGCAGGTGAGGACCCTGTCCCAAACAGCCTCCTGGAAATGGAGGGTGGGCCAGGGAGAGGACACAGATTGACGGGGGGGGGGGGGGAAGATGAAAAACCCCTGGACAGACAAGGAAGAGGAAACAACGAGAAGGATAAGTCAGCACGGGGCTTGCTGAATCCAGCCCTGGGCCTTCAGCTGGCTTTGGTCTCTTTGGGTTACAAGTTCTGAGGACCATTAGTAGACAGAACGTGTCCTATTTTCCACATCATTTAGGGTCTTAGATTTGAGGTTTACCTGTGGAAACAATAGTTGCTGGGATTAAGCAATTTCTCCTCTAGATTAGGAAAAAAATAAATGGGAAAGGAGGGTGACTTTCCCCTCCCCCCCCAAGGGGAAAAGAATTTAGGTCAGGTCACCTGGAGAGTTGGTAGGGAGACCTCTTCTTTTAACCTTGGTTAAATCCACATGACCTGAGCCCGTTCTGAAGACCATTTATAAAACTTTGGGCTTAGATTTCTGGATAGGATCCAAAGGGTGATCAAGTTGTGAAGGAAAAGGCTGTGGGTGGTCTTAGGTTCTCTGTGTCTCCACAGAGCAGCTCCACCTCCCTGATAATGAGTTACATTTCATTCTTTAGCTGTAGGGCTCATGAAGTCCCCTCATCAGGAGTGTTTCCTGACTGCCCGGCACCTGCCAGTTCAGCTCGGGAGGAACAGGAAGTTCCTTATGGGGAAGAACCATCTGTTCTCCTTCTCTTTCTCTTGGCAGGATCTACTGGGTAGATGCACACCTGGATCGGATCGAGAGTGCTGACCTCAATGGGAAGCTGAGGCAGGTCTTGGTCAGCCACGTATCCCACCCCTTTGCCCTCACACAGGTACTGGCTCAGGAGAGAGGTAACTAGACCTCCCTGACTAGGGTGTTTCCTGGGGATTCTAAGCCACTAAGTACTCTGCTATCCTGGCTCAGCACTTCTAAGTTCTATTAGGCCTGGCTCTCAAACAGAGGTTATGGAGCTTGTTAGAACATAAGTGCCAGGGCCTTGGCCATAGAGAAGTTGCTTTGTGATGACTGAGCCCAGGAACATGGAATTTTGATAAGTTCCTCATTTGAATCTACTGCTGTGCTTTTAGCTAACTTAGTTAAAGTTGGTCAGAGTGGCTAAAGGCGAGAGGTTTGAGGTGGCCAGCTATTTGGTGTTTGCATGCCTTCACAATGAGCCTGAAGCCTACCTTGGTAACTAACAGGACACAGAACGTCTGTAGGCTGTAGTTACCTATAAAACAAGTTGGTTTAATAATAGCATCCACTTGAAGTATGCACTAGTGTCAGCCTGGGACGTGGCATTCTGTAAACACTAGATGCACTGTATTAATTGCTTACTGACAAGAACAAATTAAGGAAGTTTTGTAGGGATGATATTTAGAAAACAGGGCCCAGTCCTGCTCGTTCCCGGCTCCTTGGCTCTGACCAGGGCTCCGACTAGCTAGATGCGCAGGCCTTGGCACCCACGTTTATTCTGGCTCACAGTTCAAAGATTCAGTCCATCATAACAGGGAAGACATGATGGCAGGAGCAGGAGGCAGCCGTTCACAGTGTACCTGTCGTCGGGAGACAAACATTGGTGGGTGCTGTGCCCGGCTACCTCTCTCCTTTTATCCAGCCCAAGACCCCCGTCTGCTCACAGTTAGAGTGAGTCTTCCCACCGTAATTAACTTACTCTAGCAACCTCGCTGGCATGCCTTGAAGTTTGTTTCCATGATGATCTAAATCCCATCAGTTTAACAATCACAATTAACCATCAAGTTGGGTGAGGTGACTTATGGATCACTGAGTTCAAAGTCAAGCTGGTCTGTGCTAGCAGAGAATCCTTAATAAGACTCTGTCTCAAATCAAAACAGAGATTAACTACCCATCACATGGAACTAGTTCAATTATTCTTAGCCTTATTTGGGATAGTTCAACACAACAGGTAACCTGAGGAACTATGTGGTGGCACATGGTTGTAATTCCAGCAATTAGGAGGTAGAGGCAGAAGGATTCAAGGCTATCCTCAACTACATAGCTAGTTTGATACTAGCCTATATGAGACCATATCTCAGAGAGAGAGAGAGAGAGAGAGAGAGAGAGAGAGAGAGAGAGAGAGAGAGGAAAAAGAAAAGAAGAGAAAAAGAAAAGAAGTTGGGATAATATAATGAACACTGAGTTTAAAACAGATTCTCAGACACTTAAAAGTTCTCCATGCTTGACAAACATCTTTTTTTTTTTTTTAATGCTGGGGATTGTACCTGTAGCACTCTGACACAAAACTACATCCCCAACCCTGTACTGTGTATTTGATGTTTACCCACCAAAAAGGGTTTGTCTGAATTTACCTGGCAATAGGCTAACACTGAATATATTTTCTCAATCTACAAATGTAAATGTCTTCCAGAATTTCTAACATTCTACCACTGAGGGGAAAGAGAATAGTACTTCCATTTCCTCTCTCACCCTTGGCTGAGAACGTCACGTCCAGTGCATTGTCAGAAAGCTGTCCATGTAAATGAGCAGAGGGTTTGAGTCAGGAGTTTGAACAAAAAGACCCATACAGCAAAGGCTGAAATGAATTCTGGATTCCTATTTGCTGGGTAGTGAGTTATTCGCTCATTTGACTGAGGACTGACTGTGGGTGCTGCAGACTTGGAGATGAACCAAGCACATCCTTTTTATTTTATTTTATTTCTTAAAAATATTTATTTATTTTATGTATATGAATATACTGTAGCTGTCTTCAGACCCACCAGAAGAGGGCAGCAGACCCCATTACAGATCGCTGTGAGCCACCATGTGGTTGCTGGGATTTGAACTTGGGAGCTTGGAAGAACAGCTAGTGCTCTTAACAGCTGAGCCATCTCTCCAGCCTGCACATTCATTTTTATTATTATTATTATTATTATTATTATTTATTTAAAATTTTAATTTTTAAAAACTTTATTGGCTCTTTGTGAATTTCACTTCATGCACCCCAATCCCACTCGTCTCCCCATCTCCTCGTACCTGCCCTCTACTCTTGCAACCTCTCCCACAAAAGAGGAAAAAAAATCTGTAGTGTATCACAGCCACTGGAGGCATGTGGCTGTAACTCTAGCACTTAGGAGGAAGAGGCAATAGGTTATTGAGTGTGAGGCCTACCTGAGCTACACAGTAAGTTCCAGGCTAACTTGGGCTACATAGCAAGACTGTTTCAAAATAAATAAATAAATTAAAAAATAGCTAGGCATTGTGAGGTGTGTCTACAATTCTATCACTAGGAGTTCAGAACCACTCTCAACTACATAGTAAATTCAAGACCAGTCTAGGCTACATGAGAGCTCAATAAACAAAAACAAAGAATATAAACAATCAATCAAACAAAACAATGACAATGACAACAAGTAAGAGTAGGGCAGAATGGATAGAAATACAAACAAGTTACTACCGGGTTTCAAAACTGCATGTGTAAGTAGCTGCGTGGTGCAGAACAACATGGAGAAGTTCATTGATGTGCTCTGAGTCTGGAGTGATTTCCTGAGTGCTATCTGGGGGTGCATAGCATTCATTTAGAAAATCAGTCACAGAAGGCATTTCAGCAGTGGGATAGCACACACTGAGGCACAGAAGTGGCACTGAGGTCTGACTGCTGAATACTTCTTTTGGATTTCTTATCGAGTAGCAAGACAGGTGGATCTACTGGACAGACTGGCAGACCAAATCCATCCAGCGTGTTGACAAGTACTCAGGCCGCAACAAGGAGACAGTGCTGGCCAATGTGGAGGGACTGATGGATATCATTGTGGTGTCCCCTCAGCGGCAGACAGGTGAGCCATTAGGAACTGAGCCCCTTTCCTCACAGTTGAGGAAAAGGGACTGGCTCTGGTCATCCCAAGGGATGTTAGTGACCAACATAATTAGAGCCATAAAGAAAACCTTTGGGCTCGTGTTTCAATGTTTTTAGACCTTTGCTCCTTTGTGATCATCCCTTCCTGCCCTATTGTCCTGGGATAGCCCCAGATTTCCTCCCTTTTGAGAAGTGTGAGACTGGGAGACCCTATTCTGTCTTAGACCAGACACCTCTGCTTTGCCTCCAGGGACCAATGCCTGTGGTGTGAACAATGGTGGCTGTACCCACCTGTGCTTTGCCAGAGCCTCTGACTTTGTGTGTGCCTGTCCCGATGAGCCAGACAGTCATCCCTGCTCCCTTGGTGAGTTGGATAGATTAGCTTCTTGAGACAACAGAGCCCTTGAGAAGGGAGGGGCTGGCAACCTCAACGGTGTGCTTTTAGGGGACATCATAGTGGCATAATGGAAATGAACAGTATACTTGGGCTTCATGATGCTCGGGCCTGGCTTTGTCTAGCCTCTGGCATTTCTTAGAACATAAGTCTAGACTCCCGATGTCTTGCTGGGGATCACTAGATCATCATCTCTGTTCCTAATATTTGTGTGCCAGCAATTTTTTCTAGAATCACTAATGGTAAATCCAAATCCCATTTAAATTTATAGCAATAAATGAGAGTACCAGAGGTTAGAGCATCTGAAAGATTCTGTCAGGACTTCTAGCTGCTACCCTTGAACCACATATAGGTTTCTAGCAGTCCATTTCAATCCTCTTTTCTCCCCAGTACCTGGCCTTGTGCCTCCTGCTCCCAGAGCTACCAGCATGAATGAAAAGAGCCCAGTGCTACCCAACACGTTGCCCACCACCTTACATTCTTCTACCACCAGGACCCGCACATCTCTGGAGGGGGCAGAAGGAAGGTAAGTAGGGTCAATACAAGATTGAAGTCTGGTTTCAGATCACCATACCCTACTTGTACAAAAGCATTGTCCCAACTTCATAATATGGCAGATGGGAGAAACGTCACATCATTAACCACCAGTCCCTATTATGTGGGACACGGAGGGATTTTTAAATGTACATTGCTCCAAATGAATCCCTTTTACTTTTTTAAAGTGTGTGTGTGTGTGTGTGTGTGTGTGTGTGTGTACTCAAGAGCACACACACACACACTACATGTAGAAGACAGAGGAGGATAACAGGTATCCTCTATTTCTATTCTCTTAGTCAGGGTCTCTCACTGAACCTGGAGCTCACTGTATTTTTGACTAGTCTGGTGCCCAGTGATTCTCCTGTCTATGCCCCCCATTGGTAGGGTTATAGGCATGTGCAGCCATGCCCAGCATTTTACATGGGTGCTGGAGATCCGAACTTGGGTCTTCTGGCTTGCATAGCAAGTACTCTTACTCACTGAACCATCTCCTGGACCCTGACGCTCTTTTCATTTCTGAGAGCAAGAAGCTTAAAAACAGCTTTCTAGAGAAATCACTAGGGAGGAGGCTCCTTCCTGCATTCAATCTATCCATCTTCCTTTGCTCTCATGTCACCAGTATAGTATTAGGGTTTTGTCCTAGTAGAAACCCCTGATTGAGATTAAATATTTAATACAACACTAGTATCTGCTTTATAACTTTATAACTTAAGTGTGATAGCCTTAGCTTATAATGATCCCAGCACTCAAATAAAATACACATATATGCATGTGCACACAATATACACACAAACACATACACATACCATTATCAAATAAGCAAATGTAATCATATATAGTCTTCAAAGCAAGCATAAGATATATTTCATTAAATTTGATGCACTGGCAAGTATAGTTTACAAGGTCATTAAGCTGAAAGCAGAAATAATGACTCCAAAATAAGTACTCTATGCTCAGAATCTCCAAAGTGCCAAGATTTGCACATGGTCACACTCAAGTGCTATGGGCTCTGGACTCTGCATTTTGTGTAGCTTGTAAAGAAAACAAACACCCAAGTGTGAACCTGTGCCTTTCTGACTAACTTTGAAATGTTAGCTATTGTCTTTAATCTTAGATTTTCCTCAGAACTTTTGTTGTTTTCACAGTGCTGAAGTGTGAACTCCACACACGGGAGGCAAACAATCTACTGCTGAGCTGTGCTCCTAGTCCCTAGTTTTATTTGGGAAACAAATGTCCTCAGACATTTTTTCCTGGGTGTGTACATACACATTCCTATGTGCATGTGGCAGCCAGAGCTCAGTGTGAAGTGTCTTCCTCAATTGTTTCCCATGGTTTTTTTGGGTTTTTTTGTTTGTTTGTTTGTTTGTTTGTTTTGAGACAGGGTTTCTCTGTATAGCCCTAGCTGTCCTGGAACTCACTCTGTAGACCAGGCTGGCCTCGAACTCAGAAATCCACCTGCCTCTGCCTCCCAAGCGCTGGGATTAAAGTCGTGCGCCACCACCATGTTGTTTTTTTTGAGACACAATCTCTCCCTAACCTTAGAGCTCGCCAATTGTCTAGGCTGACGAGCCAGCAAGTTCTGTGACTCCTCCTCCTGTCTCTGCCTCTCCAGCATAGGGATTACAGGTGTTTGCTGCTGCAACCAGCTTTTCATGTGGGGGCTGGGGCTCCGAATCCAGATCCTCAGGTTTTCTTGGCAAGAACTTTACCCAGTGAATCATCTCCTTGGTTCCTCTGGGTTTGTTTGTTTGTTTGTTTTTAATGCTCATAGAATTCAGCCCCCTGCTAGTTCTTTATAGCCTGTGGTAATGCATGTTTTGACTATTTAAGTATGTTAGCTGGAATATAGTTAAAAAAAAACCCACATAAACTAAGCAGAACATAGGTGCTAAAAGAAAAAAGTCTCCTCTATTCTTTTTCCTAGTTAATATGACATTTTCATGTGCTTGTGTCCTACAGTTGAAGAAACAAAAGTAGCAATCATAATCAGCACTTCATTTTTTACTTATTCTTTGACAAATTCATAACATATGCACTGATCCTACCCACCCCACATCTCAGAACTCTACCTGAAATTTATTTTTTCAAATAGGGACACTATGTAGCTTAGGGTGTCCTCACTCAGGGTCCTCCAAGTTCACCATGCCCACTTTTCAGACCTTTCCCAAAGAAGTTCTAGTTACAATTCCTGGTTTCTTGGTTTCAAATGCTCTTCTGCTGTCTATGGCTTTTCTCCAGACTGTTGGGAGGCACCTCCTATTGCTTGCTATAATATGCCAGAGCTACCTTCTGAGCATTGCAAGTGCACCAGCTGCGCTCTCCCTCTGGGTGTCTTGCTTAGTCCCTTGTGAAAGAACGGAGGGAGGAAAAACACTTTTTTAACCTTGTGCTAACCAATCAGATTTGTGTGGTTTGCAGCTGCTTCCCATTCATTCTTGTAGTAGAAGGAAGATTTGAATTGGTGTCCTTAGAACGCTGCCTAGCTCCCTGACCCCTTGATAGAGTCTTTCAGGTGTGAAAGCACTATTCACAGCCCTTTCCTCCTGAAGGCTTTTCCTCCTGATGTCTCTTTTTCATGCCCCACAGATGCTCTGAAAGGGATGCCCAGCTGGGGCTCTGTGCACATTCCAATGAAGCTATACCTGCTGCTCCAGGTAGGTCCTAAGAATAGAACTGTTGTAGAAAAGAAGACTCTTTATCTGTTCTTGAAACAGGCTATTAATTAGCACATAGGCCACACCGGCCTCAAACTCTTCAATTTCCTGTTCCTTGTCTCCCAAGTGCTGAGAGTAAGATATGAATACATCACCATTTTATATGGCTTTATATGGACTTAAGTCTCCACTTATTTCTTTCCTAGTTCTTGTGAGGAGTCTTATAGGGTTGGCAAACTCTTTTCATTGACTAAATCCACAGAAATAATAATCCTAAGAGTCACCACTTAGCCAGAAAGTGGTCCTTAGTCCTTGCTTGGTGTTCCTCCCGTCTCCTAGGTGAAGGACTGCACGTCAGCTATGCCATCGGTGGACTTCTCAGTATCCTGCTGATTTTGTTGGTTATTGCAGCTTTGATGCTATACAGGTAACCTCAGCTCTGCTCCAGGAATGACATGTTCTTTGGTCCCTGTTAGCTTATCTGGGTTCTCTTGAAGCTTCACAGTTTGCTGAATATACTTGCACACAGCCTAGTTTCACCTCTGGGCCCCTGGCTGGGGTAGCAAAAGGAGAGAGTGGAAACATAATAGCTCTTCTGTCTAACCTCAGCAGTTTCCTTATTGGATGGCTGACCTTTTCCATACCTCCTTCTTCCTCAAACCATTGGAATGAGAAATGGTCTTCCCGTCACACCAACACAACCATTTACCTCAACATGGCTGGCACAGCATTGCTCCCTAGAAATCACTTTGGGAAGACACAATGTGTCATTTCAATTTAGGGTCTTTTTAATTGCCATTTTCTTTCCAGTACTTTAAACATTGCAAACAACAAAAAATATCTGAAAATAAATTAATAATAATAATAATGATATCACTTGTCTTTTAATGGGAAAGTATAAATGCCCTAGCCTGGTATCTTAGAGTTTCTTGCTTTAATGAAACACCATGATCAAAAACTTGGGGAGGAAAGGGTTTATTTTTGATTCTACATTACTGTCATCATCAAAGGAAGTCAGGGTAGGAACCTAGAGGCAGGAACCAGTGCAGAGGCTATGGAGGGGTGCTGCTTACTGGCTTGCTCTTCATGGCATGCTAAGTCTTTCTTTCTGCTTGTTTTTTTATTTTATTTTTTTGATACAAGGTTTCTCTGTGTAGCCCTGGCTGTCCTAGAACTCTCTGTAGAGCAGGTTGGCCTCAAATTCAGGGATCCATCTGTCTCTGCCTCCTGAATGCCAGGATTAAAGATATATGCCACCACATCCAGCTTTCAGCATACTTTCTATAAAAACCAGACCCACAGTAGGCTGGGCCCTCCTATATCAATCACTAATTAATGATTAGTGATTACACACCAATCCTATAGACTAGTGGTTCTCAACCTTTCTTTTGCTGCAACCTTTTAATGCAGTTCCTTTGTTGCTATTTCATAACTGCAGTTTTGCTATTGTTTCTGTTACGAATCTTAATATAAATATCTGATATGCAGGATCTCTGACATATGACCCACCACAAGGAGTTGTGATCTATAGGTTGAGAACCACCGCTATAGATTCACTTTCTCAATTAAGGTTCCCTCCTCTCTGATGACCATAGCTTGTTTTATAAACCTAGCCAGCACACCCAGTAATGGGGTCTGAACTTCAGAGGGATTAGATTATGTCTACCAATATTCTGGCTAATAAATCACAGAGGTGGGATTAGAACAAAGGTCCATCTCCTCCATAACAAGTAACCTAAAAGGTAATGAGTTCCTGTGGCTCAGAAATCTGGATATAGCTTTACTGTGTGCTCAGCTTAGAAGTCTCTTGCAGGTTGTAATCTGGGTGACAGCCAGAGTTATGACCTCATCTCAAGGCTAGACTGGGAAAAAAAAATCCTTCCAAAGGTACTGGAATAATTATTGTTGGCAGGTTTCATTTCTTTACTGGCTGTTGGTTGGAGGTCTCCATCATCTGTTGCTTGCCTGTGGATCTTTCTATAAGTCAACTCGACATGGCTGTTTGCTCCCTTTAAAGAGAGGGAGGAAGGATGCACCACTCAAGATGGAATCTCATCTAGTCTTTAATACTTTTGCATAATAGGTTCACTAGAAGTGAGTCACCAGCTCCGGCCCACACTCAAGGGCTGGGACTTGTAAGAGTGTGGGTGCTAGTAGGCAAGGTCACGGGGACCTACAGAGAAGCTGCTTCCCACACACAAGTTATATCTCTCCCCCTGTTCTCCTCCCCTCCCCCACCCCAGTATCATACCTATAAAGTTCTCAACTGATTTCAGCCAATTTTTCCTCTTGAAGACACAGAAAATCCAAATTCACGGATCCTGGAATGGGAAACCTGACCTATAGCAACCCCTCCTACCGGACTTCCACTCAGGAAGTGAAGATTGAAGCAGCTCCCAAGCCAGCCATGTATAATCAGCTGTGCTACAAGAAAGAGGTAACATAACAATAGAAAGTTTTATTTAGGTCTTTCTGGGGTTTGGGGAAAGGGTGAGAGGAAGTATGACCAAATTGCCTGAGTGGATGAGTAGGGGCCATGTGGTGTCCCTTCTCCCATTTTGGAGACAATAGTGAACAGAAAACTGAGTGTAGTTTGGATTTCTGCAGAGATCTAGAATCTTTGGAGGACACTGGTAAAAGCAAGGCTAGAAGTTTCAGGTCTGAAAGCAGTAAGTGTCTATTTCCCAGTAGATTGTCCAGGTTTATGGATGCTTTCGTGCTAGGGGTTTTTATTCCTCTATGCTGTACCCCTCTGAAGCAAGGGGGCTCTTTGGGACAATACCTGCAAAACCAAGAGCTCTTGGACTCTTTCTCTAATCTCTGAATTGGCAAAATAGTACCTATTGTTGGGAATGGCTAGGTTTTCTTTATCTTTGTTCTCAAGGTTTTAAAAGATTTTTCTAGAAACCTGAACGTGTTTTTATTATTTTTAAAACGTTTTGTTAAGTCAGGACAAAATTCTTTACTGAATATTCAGGCATGAAAAATAGTCATCTTTCCACAGGGGATCTGAGGTCTGAGGTGTCAGAGTTTCCTAATCGGTAGAACCTGGTTTCTTCTAAAATCCTATAACCTTCATAGAGTTATTCCCTAAAAAGACTCAGCCTGCTCTGACTGTTAGCAGTCAATTGAGCAGGACCCTCACTCTCCACAGTAAAACTATACTTTTCTAGATTGAGGGATTCCTGTATTTAAAAAAGCTGCCACTATAATTCACAAGACTACCTACAGTCCTGGGAATGGGAACCCTCTCTATTTCTGAGAAAGACTCTTGAGAATTCTTCAGTTCCTAGAATGTGGGGTGTCCCAGAAAAGAATCACAGTGAAGGCTATCCATTAGAACTGAAAAATAGGTCTGAAGACATGACTCTACAGTTCAGCACATGTGCAGCCTGTGCAAGTCCCTGGATCCAACCCCACTAAGCCAAAAGAAAAAAGGAAAACCGTTTGACCTCTTTCTTTTGTTTTCTTCTTCTTCCTCAGCAACTCTTCCATCCCTCTGATAGCCTTTCACCCTTTCTCTTCTGATTTCCTCTTGAGTTCAGGTACCTGTTGCTCTGTGTGTGTAGAGAAAGTGGTGTTTCCAGAACTACCTTGGCCCTGTACCCTGCATCTCCACAACTTACCCAGTGCATTTCTGTGATGAGGACTCTCAATGGGCCTGCATGTTATCTCAAACTCACATCTGCTCGGAGGGTTGCTGGGTGAATGGGAGTCTGTATGTGTGCTTCTAAACTACCTCTATGTCTCTGTGTGATTGAAGGACTCTTTGAAGGCAGAGCCCATCAAGAAGAGCCTAGCATAGCATCTGTTTAACATGGGGCCTTAATAACTGTCTGTGGAATGGAACTGTTACTAACAGAAAGCAACGGTTGAGACTCTGAGTGAGGAGACTACCTCAGGGACAGAACCCAAGCTACGATGCCTCTTTTGCTCCTAGTGGTGGCAGGATAACAACGGGAGCATCCCACCAGCATGGAATGAGGCTGCCCTTGAAGAGCACATGAAGGAGGACACTTAAGCCAAAGTTAAAGCTATTCTTGGAGTGATGCAGATCACTCAGGGATGCTCTTCATGGACAGAGTATCCTTCCCTAAAGAGTTACGGATTACAGGCTCATTAAGAACACAAATACAGGGCCTGAGAGATGGCTCAGTGGCTAAGAGCACTGACTACTCTTCCTGAGTTCAATTCCCAGCAACCACATGGTGGCTCACAACCATCAGTAATGGGATCCATTGCTTTCTTCTGGTGTGTCTGAGGACGGTGACAGTGTACTCACATAAAATATTAAAAATAATAAAAAAAACTGTAAAAAAAAAAACACACAAATACAATGATTTCCCAAGCCTCACTCCCAAAATGTTACCTCCCAAATTTTCTTATCACAATCAAAAGGATCATTGAAAGCAAACTAGCACATAAAAATTTTGAATACACACACACTGAATTGCTTCTGCCAGTTGTTTTTGATTACTTATATCTGCATGACGTCCCATTAATAAACCACAGGGATGATGTAACAGACTACACATGATGTAAATGCATACTAGATTGCTTTGGATTTCTTGTATCAGCATGATGTCCCATTAATAACCTATGACAGTGATATAACACACAGCTAGTGTGTTTTAACGTTTCCTGTGTCCCATGCTCTAACAGTTGCACCCCATGAATTGCCTCACTTAACTCTTACAACAACTGGGGTAACTTGTAGATGCTGTTGTTCTCCTATACTGCAGATGGGAAGACTGGGTTTTAGAAGTGTTAAGTCATTTGCTCAGGATAAAATAGCCAGTAAATGGCTGGTGTAGGACCATAAGCCATGGTTTTTCCTCTCCTCTGTGATGATGTAATTATCTAATTGCAGTTGCCCTTAGGTGGCCCCTCATATTTGCCTTGTCCACATTGGTCTAGCAGTCTGTGGGGGTTCTGTCCTCCCTACCACTTCATTTTCAGCTCACCACGAGATCCTTTATAGAATGCCAACTGACTATGTGTCTCCATTTTCTACCCCAGGGTGGACCTGACCACAGCTACACCAAGGAGAAGATCAAGATTGTAGAGGGAATTCGCCTCCTGGCTGGGGATGACGCTGAATGGGGTGACCTCAAGCAACTGCGCAGCTCCAGGGGGGGCCTTCTACGGGATCATGTATGCATGAAGACAGACACAGTGTCCATCCAGGCCAGCTCTGGCTCCCTAGATGACACGGAGACAGAGCAGCTGCTGCAGGAAGAGCAGTCAGAGTGTAGCAGTGTTCACACTACAGCCACTCCAGAGAGGCGGGGCTCGCTGCCAGACACAGGCTGGAAACATGAACGCAAGCTCTCCTCAGAAAGCCAGGTCTAAGTGCCCACATTCTCTTCCCTGCCTGCCTGTTCATTCTCCTCTGTGGACTTCTGATCCTTGTGCCCACATAACAACTAGGGCCGTTTCCCATGTGCTCATCTTCTTCCCCACACCCCAAAGTGTTTCCAAGCCCGCATAGAACCTGTTACTCACCTGAGTCCAAAACTATCTGGGGACAAGAAGCGAGGGCACATCTCAAGAATTTAGACCTGGATTTTACCAAGAACTTCACCTCTTGCACTCTATCCTGGGCCCCCTGAAGCTGGGCTCAGCATGATTCCTTGTCAGCTCAGAGCTCCACCTCCCTTTGCTCTGGCACCTTATGTGCCTGCCCCACAGCACCAATGCAATTGATGATACAAGACTTTGGTCTTCCCCACCCCAGCTGACATGATGACCTCTTTGTGAACTGGCCTACCAGGGGCTGGGACTGGAGGTCACAGGTAAAGGTAATGGCTAGAGGTTGAGAGAAGGAAGAAGCAGCCCAGCTGGTCTGGGTATTTGGGAAACCTCCAGCCTCAAGTGTTGGTAATTATGAAAAACCTTTGCGAGGGTGGGGATGGGGGAATGGCACTTGAGCCCTGGGATCTTGTCCATTGCTGGCAGTGGACATTCTTCTCACCCAGGAGTCACTGCTTTGTCAGTTGTGATACAGGTGAAGTGTGGGTATGGCTTAAGCTCCTCTTCCTCCTGCTAGAATGTCTGGGGCCATTTCTACCTTGAATAACTGGAGGCCCCTGTCATGGCAACTTGCTAATAGGAATTCCCTCCTGGTGCTGCTACTGGCCAATACTTTTCTTAAGCTTTTAACTATGCTGTGAGCTTGAGTGACCATTGGGTGGGCCCAGAGAGCTTTCAAAGGATGACTAGATGTTTTCCTAAATGGTTAGGAAGAGCAACTAGAGAGACATAGGACACTCGAGGGCTCAGGAGAAGTATTGTGAGGTTGAACCTCTTGAGTTCATTCTCAGGTGCTCAGGGACCCAAGTTCACAGACACAGCCTGTGTCTCTAGGGTGGTTAAGGTCATGTGCCAACTCTTCTCGCACCCTGTCCACACTAAGGTACCACCATTAGCTTCCTGCTTCTTTAGGCCGAGGGCTTCTCTCAGGGGAGCTGAGATTTTTTTTTTTTTTTTTGTGCTACGCTAGAATTTCCTCCTTGTGTTTCACTTCTGAGAGAGGGAAGTCTAGGCTTGCTTTCCCTAACCAATCCTGCATCACCTCAGTCTCCAATGTCCAGTGACGAGGAGGTCAATGAAGATGCCAAGTGGTGAGCAAGGAGTGGAGAGGTGGTGAGAGCAAGTCCAGGCACTTCTCCACAGAAACTAAAGCACAGGAGAGATTGACAGGAGCTGAGAATGGAGGGGAGGGCTTTTAGAGGAAGTTTCCTGACTTAAAACATCTTTTTCATGGTTATTGTTATTCAGAGACCAACAGCCAGGCATATGCATGAAAAACAGGACAAGATCAAATCTTTTCTGGTCAGTTATTAAGAGTAGGAGACAGATGTCAAACCATTAGTCTCATTGTCATTAGCTAGGCCCAGATCTGTGTCTACACATACAGCCAGGGCAGGCCAAAGGCCGTTTCCAGTACACCAACTGAGAAAAGTACAGTGCCACTTCTAAGAGGAAAGACAGACATTTCACACAGAAAGGGGCAGCATTTGAGCCTTTAAATCCATAGTTAGGGACGAAGAAGTAAACAGAAACATGGTGTCCTGAGTGGACAGGGGCAAGGTTCTTATTGCACTTGGGCTGTTCAGAATGTAGAAAGGACGCATTTGAGGAAATATCTATTTGAGCACTGATTTACTCTGTAAAAAGGGCAAAATCTCTCTGTCCTAAACTAATGGAAGTGATTTTCCCATGCTCATGTGTAATGATTTTAACATTACTCACTGAAGAGATTGGACTTTCTGGAGTTATTTAACCACTATGTTCAGTATTTTAGGGCTTTATGATAATTTAATATAAATTTAGCTTTCTTAATTATTTTGGCTGGCTTGGAGTCGTGACTAATCTTGCACCTGAACTACCTGGAAGACCCAGGATGTGGAAAACCTACCTGGGGACATCACCTCTAATGTCTTCAGAGATGTCTGATCCATGAAGGGAAATAAGAGGTGTGAGGTTTGTGTTGGAGTTTCAACTCATCCTGAAAACATAGATCACAGTGAGAGAGTTGACTGATATGTCATCCTGATTTCCTTTAGAGGATGGATGACAGAGAGGTTCATCTTGGATGCAGCTCATTGGGCTGATAGAAGCTGCCTGAGGTCCTGTCAGGACAGCATCACACTCATGATCGTTAGAGACAATCTCCAGGCTCCAAAAGCTAGTGTCATGTCATGTATACCATGAATCCTCTACTTCTGTTTTTATTCATAGAAGGCTCCCATGTCATAGAACTTGAATTTGCCTTGCAATGATGGTGACCAGCAAAACTGTCCAACATGATATAAAAAATCTGGGAATGAGAATTGGGTTCTATCTCCAGCACCACATACATATGGAGCCATTTTTTAAAAAGCTACATTCTGCCAGGCAGTGGTGGTACACAACTTTAGTCCCAGCACTAGAGGCAAAGACAGGAGGATCTCTGAGTTCAAGGCCAGCCTGGCCTACAGAGTGAGTTCCAGGACAGACAGGGTTACAAGGGAGAAACAGAGTCTACAAACACAAAAACAAAAACCTACATTCTGCTAATGTGCTCATTGAATCTCGAGGCTGGAATAAGATGCTAAGGAATCCTTCTTCAGTTCTCTGGGTGTGTTATTCCAGTGAAAAGTAGGAAATGTTCTAGTCCTAATACTATGCTGCTTGTAGAGTTTAATTTCAAGTTTCAATAATTGATTTTTCTAAATCCTAAACTGTTGCTAGAATAATGTCCCCACTCAAAGTACCATCCATACCTAAATAATGCATGGATTCACAGCATCTGGAGTTAACAACTGTGTCCTCACCACCCTCTACTCCCCTAAAAGAACAAGATTAAGAAAAATGAAAAAAAAAAAAAAGCAAGAAAGACTCGAGTTTGGTTGACAAGTGGTCCAGTGTACCAGAAACAACACTCAAAGGAATAAAACAGTTCAAGGTCAACTAAACCCTTCTACCCCCAACATTCTTTAAAAGAAAACAAAATCTCATTTACAAAGACGAATCTTGAGTCCGAATGAAGAGTTGAGGGTTCCTCTTCCAGTTCTCCGGTGTAAAGCCTGAACCCCATACTGAAAAACATGAGTCAGAGTCTACCAAACCGGGACTAGGGAGATAATTCAGTCAGTAAAGGTTTGGCTTTGAAAATATAAGGAACTATGTTTGATTCCCAGAGCCCATGGAACTGCCCAAAAAAAGAAAAAAAATAAATGGTGTGTGGCATCCATGGTGGGCAAGGTGACAGATGTGGTAGACCAGCCTGTTCTAGTAAATTCAAGACTAGCCAGGGCTACATAATGAAACCCTGACTGAGGGTGCTAGGGGAGGGGGGAATGAGAACGTGCACTTGAAATCCTAGCACTGGACAGATACTGACAGGTGGTCTCTGGGGCTTATTGGCCAGCAGCCTAGCCTAGTTCATAAGTTGCAGGATAGTGAGAACCTCTATTTCGGTGTGTATGTGAGGGTGTGTTGTCTGGATGGCTTCTGAGGAATGATACCCAAGGTGGTCTTTTGGTCTCTGGGTATACACACAAACATACAGCACCACAAGATTCTAATAAACTAGACTAGTGGTAACACATGCCTATAATCCCAGCACTCTGGGGGCTGAGACACAAATATCGTGAGTTTGAGTTCAACCTGGTCTAGTGAAACTGTCTTTTTAAAAAAAAAAAGAATAAAACAGGGGCTACAGAGATGATTCAGAGGTTCTTCCAGAGGTTCCAAGTTCAATTCCCAGCAACCACATGGTGGCTCACAAACATCTGTAATGGGTCCCAATGTCCTGTTCTGGTGTGTCTGAAGAGAGCCATGGTGTACTTACATACATAAACTAAATAAATCTTTAAAATGAATAAAACAGGCTGGAGAGATGCCTCTGCCATTAAGAGCCCTTGCTTCTCTGGTAGAGGATCTAGGTTCTGTTCCCAATACCTACATCTTTGCTCACAATTACCTGTAACTCCAGTTGCATGGCATTTGACACTCTTCTAGTCTCCATGAGGGCCAGGCACAGTCAGGGTGTAGGCAGGCAAAACCTCCCTATGTATAAAGTGTGTGTGTGTGTGTGTGTGTGTGTGTGTGTGTGTGTGTGTGTGTAACGGCTCGTTCTGCTACTTTGTAACAGTCCGTTCTGCTGCTCCAGTCCGCAGGTCAGGGACTAGCAGGAGAGAGAGTGGGGATAGAGGGGCGAGAGACACGAAAAATGGATACAAGACAGAGTCTGGTCAAGTCTCTTTTATTGAAAGGAAATCCTGGGTGTTTATACCCTTTACCACGTGACTTGCCCTCTTGGACAAGCTCAACTGAAGGCACTAGTCATGCGCCTAGCAGCGTGGAGACCATGTGCACCTAGCTGCTGGCGACACTAAACAGCAAAACAAGATGTTTATCAGAGTGTGCTCAGCTGTTGTGGGCTGTTGAAAACAAGTCTCTTGTCAGGTATATGGCTCGAGATGGCTGTAAAGATGATAGCCGCTTTCGGCTAAGAGTCAGCTCCCAACGTGTGTGTGTGTGTGTGTGTATGTGTGAACATACATCATACATATATTTTAAAAATCACCAAAATGGGTTGGAGAAACAGCCTAGCAGTTAAGAGTGTTTACTGCTCTTGCAGAGGACCTAGGTTCAATTCCCAACATCCACATGGCAGCTTATAACTTCCTGTAACACCAGTTCCAAGGAATCTAACACTTTCTGGACTCTATGGGTATTGAAAGCACAGAGTGCACATACAAACACTGTGACCTGTGAACTCATGCACCAGTCATGGGAGCAAGCATGACTGCTCGAACTGAGCCATCTCAGACCCTGACAGGATGGTCTTTGTGACATGAACTGACACTTATCAGAACCTAGGCCTAAAGAAAACCGAAAGGCAGTGGCAATTAGTAGCTTAGAAGTGTTTGCAAGAGCTAGTTCCCAGATTTCTACTTATAGACATAATTATAAAGGAAATGTGGTGAAGGCTCTGAGGATGTAGCTTACTGATAGACCTCTTGCCTAACATGTGCACAAAGGCCTGACCTGCCCCCTCAGCACTGCCACCAAACAGAGGGGAAAACACTTTTTCCCCTTTTCTGTTTGCTTGAAGTCTACTGCTTTTCTCACAGAAAGATGACGTTAGTGTTCAGCCAGTCTCTGTTTCCAAGCACTCCCTTGTTTGTCTATTCATTTGTCTTCTAGATCATTCTCCTGCTCTACATAGGAAACAGTTTTATTTCTAGTTAAGACTCCAGCTCCAAACAGATTCAGACAGCCCAAGATTCTGAGCTTAAACCCAAGGTTAATTGATTTGTTTCACTGTGTTGGACCTAAAGAGCCAAGAACTCACATAGCCTGTCCTTCCCTGTGGTTTTTCTCCTCTGTGCCTTAAGAGGTTGTTGATGGCTAATGAGGTTTCTATCTTTCCTTCTGCCTCCTTCCTCTTTTATGAGGCTGATAGTTCTGTGGTCAAAGTTCCCTAGAATAGTCTGCATTCTGGAGGCTGGAAAAAATGGACTATAAGAAAAGAATTTTTTTTAAAAAAACAGGTTATTTATTCCTTCATTTAACTGGTACCTATTAACTGCAACTAAGTGTAAGCTAGGAAAGGCTTTGTGATCTTGGAGACCAGTTAAAGCACAAATCCCATAGCCACTTGAGATGTGTACTGGTGTCAGCATTATCTCCAGAGGATAATTCAGAGCACTTGAGCTGAAGGCAGGGGGAATTGAATCATTTAAGCTGTTCCTCTTAGGCTGAAAATACAGATCTACATCCCGGGGTTGGGAGGTTTTGACTGGGATGAAGTTTATGATTATAAACATATTGAGCACCTGCTCTGACCCTCATGGACGTTTAAAAAGGCCTAAGAGTTATCCAGCAGCCACAGTACTGACATGAGTTTCCTCTTTCTGGTTGTAAAGTATTCGCTTTGATCCCTGCTATGTACTGTGCTGTGCTACACTTGTGTAGAACCATTGGGAGGCCCCTGGGATGAAGTCACACATAACTCTAATAAGTACACAAAGCTACCTGGGCTGCAACAGGTAACTTTGACCAAATGCTTACTGAGCACCCACTATGGACAAGATACTATATAGGCTTCTGCAAGACCTTAACAGGTCCTGCCACTCCCATCCTCCACTATCTCTCAGATTCATCTCCCTCCTACCTCCTATTCACCTGCTCCAGCTACATGAGCCTCCCTGTATCTCAAACTCGCCAGGTATGCTCCAAACATAGGGCTTCTGCCTGACACTTCTACATAAACTTATGACTAACTCCTTCACCTTTAAGTCAGATCTAAAATCATCTCAATGGGACCTACACTGACCAGTCCTGGGCAGAGGGTGGTGGTATGTGCCTTTAATTCCAGCACCCAGCAAGCAGGGGCAGGTGGATGGATCTATAAATTCAAAGCCAGCCTAATCTGCGCAGCAAGCTCCAGGTTAGCCAGGGCTCCACAGTCTTTTAGGGGAGCTGAGGAGATGCCTCAGACAGTAAAGTGCTTGTCGTGTAAGCAGGAGGACCCTGAGTTCAATCACTAATACTAATAGCCACGTAAAAAGCTGGATGTGATAATTTACGCTTGTGATCTCAGTGGTGGAGGTGTGGAGAGGGGAGGAGCCCAGGGTTTCCAGCCAGCTAGTCCAGCTACACTGGTGGTCTCCAGGTTCAGTAGGAGCCCTGTATTTAAAAGGAAGAAGAAGAGGAAAAGGTGGAGAACAATTAAAGAAGACAGTTGATGTCTACTTCTGGCCTCTACATACATGCACATACACATGTATATACAAAATTACAGTCTAAGAACATACTACATGGGATGGAGAGATGGCTCAGCGGTTCAGAGCATTGACTGCTTTTCCAGAGGTCCTGATTTCAATTCCCAGCAACCACATGGTGGCTCACAACCATCTGTAATGGGATCTGATGCCCTCTTCTGGTGTGTGTCTGAGGACAGCTGCAGTATACCAGTATAAATGAAAAATAAATCTTAAAGAACATACTGCATTAATTTATGTGTTGGTTATCTACGTCTCCTCACTACAACATGAGCTCCTTGAGTGGAGGGAATTTTTGTATGTCTGTTTTGTTCACTGACTAGTCTAAATGTCTAAAACAGTTCCTCTAAAAATTAGGTATTCAACAAATATTTGTCAAATGAATAAGGGAATGGATTCAGATATCTAATGCATACCTCCTAATAAGGTTGAAGACAGAACGATTTTGCCATCTTCTTCTAAAGCTCTTCAGAACCCAGACAATGCATATCCTTTACTGAGCAAATCCGGGATAATCATCAGCCTCCCCTTTAAGTGTATTCTTCATAATATGTCAGACAATATTTAAATAAACTACATATACCAATGACTGAGTACTTGGACAAGACTGTTTCTGAATATTCCTTCTCCATTGTCCAAAGATCACTGTTTGCCTTGACTAGTTCCTCTCCTTCCTTACATGTAACTCTGGTCTTCCCACCTCTCTTTCACTCCTTCCTCTCTCTTGCCCCTGTAGTCTCACTCTAGAGAAAGCAATTCCCAAATCAATACCACTTAAGACTTAATCTAGTCTTCTAGCCTCTTTTGTAAGCCTACTTAGATGATTCCATTTAAATGTCTCATTGGTACCTGAGAGTAAACAAGCTTAAAACTGACCTCTCTTCCCTTCCCCTGACACAGGCCTCTCCTGATTTTCCACTTCCATGTGGGCACTAACAGCCCTCCCAGGCTCTGGGCTCTAATGCTGGCACTTTCTTGGACTCATTTTTTTCAAAATAGGGCTCACCTCGGCTGTGATGGCTATTCCTGGTTGTCAACTTGACTACATCTGGAATGAGCCACAATCCAGAAATGGAGGACACATCTGTGATCCAGATCTTGAGGCTGGAAGACAAGGCTTCTGACCTGGATCTTGACATGGAGATCTTGAAGCATAGTGGCCATGAAAAGCTTAGGCCCAGGCAAAGTAGTACACCCGTTTAATCCCAGAAGACTGGGACTCTAGAGAACCCTAACTAATACGGAAGTTGGTACCTAGAGTGCAGTGTCCTATTGATATTCCATAATTTATGTAAAAGATTTCCTTTTGATGGCCATGTGATTTCTGGATTTCCATTTCTAATATCCCAGTGGCTCAGTAACATTCTTACACGTTTTCTTTGTATACGTAATTAATGCCTCTTAGTAGCAGTTCTGGGCTAGAGAATCCGTAAATCTCAAAATTGTCCTAAAAATTTACAGTCAAATTTAACAGTGATGTTGAACATTTGCTTCTCCAAATTGTTGTTCTGAGACAGCATCCTGAGGCCCTGGCTGGCTCGCAATGCACTACATAGCTGAGGCTTGCCTTGGGATAGCTGAGGCTTGCCTTGAATTCCAGTCTCTTGCCTCTACCCCTAGAGTGCTAAAATTACAGTTGTGAACCACCATACTCACATCTTTCTTCTCTCTCTCTTTATAAAAAAAAGATTTATTTATGTACATGAGCACACTGTACCTGTCTTCAGACACAGCAGAAGAGGGCACCGGATCCCATTACAGATGGTTTTGAGCCACCATGTGGTTATTGGGAGCTGAACTCAGGAGCTCTGGAAGAGCAGTCAGTGCTCTTAACCACTGAGCCATCTCTCCAGCACTACATCTTTCTTCTCTAATTCTTGGGTTTTTGTTTGTTTGGTAGGTTGTTTTTGGTTTTTCAAGATAAGGTTTCTCTGTGTGGCCCTGTGTAGTCCTGGAACTTGATTTGTAGATCAGACTGGCCTTGAACTCAAAGAGCTGTCCGTCTCTGCCTTGCTATATTAAATCCTCACATTAAATTTGAAAAAAATCATTATATTATAACCTAATATTTATAGAAATGTTGGATATTGATTCAAGAAAGAATTTTAGATGGTTATGGTGTTATATGTGCCTATAATCCCAGTACTTGGAAGGTGTAGATGGAATGATGCTACAAATTTGTGGCATCCCGGTCTATAGTGCCAGTGTCAGGTTAGCCTGGACTTCAGAGTGGAACTCTGCTTCAAAGACTAAAACAGTACAGGCAAGATACCTCAATGGGTAGAGGTGTTTGCTGTCAAGTCTGGCGACCTGAATTTGAGTTCCTGAAACCATATGGTGGAAGGAGAGAACCAATGCCTAGAAAGTTGTGAAGAGGTCAGCTCAGGAACTTTGGAACACTTATCCCTCCAGAAGGGAGAGGCTAATTAACATTCCTCAGACAACAGGGGAGAGAACCAACCTGTGGGTCAGGACACATTCCACAGGATGGACCTTTGGCCACCCACAGACAAGGGAAGTCCTTGTCCCCTCATTCCCTAAGGATCAATCAGTTTAAAAGTCACACTGTTCTGCCAATCATATTATACCTAGTTGCTGTTTCTCTAGTCTATCCCTAAAAGCTGTAAAAAAGGCTCACTGAACAAGCTGCACAGGGTTGTCACCTCTCCTTTTGGATGCAGGATGACCCCAGCATGCTGGACAATAAAATTCCTCTTGCTTTTGCATCGATCCCCAGCTCCTTGTTGGTCACTGAGGAGGTCCCCGTAAGCTAAGGCTCGTCAGAGTCTTACAGTTGTCCTTTGACTTCCTTGTACTACTATCCCTCCATAAGATAATAAATAAAATGTAGTAAAAACCAATTTTTAACAATCATATTTCATCAAATGAGGCCTCTCCTTTTCAAAAGAATAAGCATTTGCAAAGGTATTGTAGCTCATAAAGGCTGTTCCTAGATAGGCTTGTTGTATTTAATTAACATTACATTTTGGGTTTTTTGTTTGTTTGGCTGGTTTTGGTTTTTTTAGATAGGGGTTTTCTGGTTGTCCTGGAACAGGACTGCAGGCCGGGTTGGCCTCGAATTCAGAGATCTGTTTGCCTCACCTGGGATTAAAGATGTGCGCCACCTCAGCCTTTAATTTAAACTTGTAAGGAAATTTAAAATGTTTATATTAAATTTGTAAGGAAAACATAATTATCCCATTTCCTACCCATAGAAACAGAGATCCAGATTAATCGAGAAAAGTGATTTGTTCAAAAGAAGTCCAAGATTACAATTTAGCGTCCTGCCTCCATTCGAGGCTCCTTTCACTACACCCCAGTTGCCTCTTGCTTCCCTCTCAGCACAGAACGGTACAATCAATATTTGCGATTGGAAGCTCTCAAAAAAAAGGCAGAGATGTTGACAGCAGTTTAAACATCAGTAGTTAGGTAAAGGGAACGTGATACTGGCTGGAAATGCATAGTTTTCCACACACCTTCCGTTCTATCTGAAGCCTTGGAAGCCATTCCTCCAGCTACTGGCTAACAAGCACCTGACAAGCAGCCCTAGGAAACGCAGCTGCGCGCGGTCCCTTTAAGGCCGCAGGCGGCGCGTGCCCACAGCCCTTTCAAACGGACCAATAAAGGAGCGATAGGCGGTTCCCCGAGAACCAATAAACAACGAGGACACTGCGGGGTGTGCGGCGGCCCAAGCGGTTTTAAACGGCTTAGAGCAGGCCCCTCGGTTCTGACCCGGCAGAGGTGAGTGGGCCGGTGGGCCTCACCTGCTGGCCTGGACCCTGAGGACCCGGCGTCGCGCGCGCAAGGGGACCCACGGCCGCGGGCGGGGCCCTCGCGGACGCGCGCCTCCGCGTTCTCGCGAACCCGGCAGGTCTGAGGCGGCGGAGCGGGGCGGAGGCCTGGGAGCCCGCGGCTGGCAGGGCGGGGGGCGTGGGCGCTCGCTTGTGTTGGTGACCGGGGCTGGGGTTCAGGTGAGCAGAGCACGCGGCAGGGAGCTACTGCAGCTTCAGAGGTTCGCGGGCGACACCGGGCCGCGCCTGAAGGCTGAGATGTCCGAGGCTGGGGCGGGGGCCCTGCCAACAGGCCCTTGGTGGAGTGCGCCTCGCGGAATTGTTAAATGAATGAGCAAGAGCACGGGAGGGCTGTGGTGTGTGTGAAGGGCCTTGTTGTCTCAGAGCGAGACCAGAGCCGGGTGCCCGGGCCTGCCTCCATACCTGCGGCCACTACCTGAGATGATTTTGTAAGGATCCTGTTCATTCACCGCCCCACCCTTGGTTTTCTCCGTCAATAAGTGTCAGCAGAGTTCAGGTATTTTGCCGCTGTGAAGGTTTCCGGAACCAGTACAATAGCCAGCAGTGTAGGTTAGCCAGCCTTGCCACTTTAAGGCTAGATGAATGAGATTCTCACTTTTTAGCTCTTAGCAAATCGTTGTTGAGAGAGCTGCCCAAAAACGTGGTAATTGCTATCTATGTAAGATTGAATGCGTCCCATTTTGTTTCTTGCGTAGGGCATGATGAAAGAGATGTTGTCAGAGTGGCTGCTGTGTGTTAAGAGAATATATTCTTGTTGATGAATCTTAACAATGAGTTTCTGATTCAGCACCAGTAGAGGTTTTGCAGAACTTGTCCCAAATTTATGCACGACTCTTAATTCTCCTAGGAACCAAGGCATTAAATGTTGGCCCAGATAGGATGCTTGTCTTACATTATGCATAATTATAGAACTGAAAACTCATTTTTAAAAAGGTGAAATCCTTTTTTTTTTCTCCATTTTCATCAGCCTGAAAACTCCTTCCATGACCTAAAGAGCGAGAATAGAAGTCAAGCTAATGGCCAGTTGAGACTCTTCTAAAGTGACTGGTCAAGTAAGGTTTAATAAAGACAAAATCAAAATCAACTTTTTTTTTTTTTTTTTTTTTAAGTAAGTTAAATCAAAATAGTAAACCTGTAATGAAAAATCGTACACAAAACTTTTAATTTTTTTTTATATGGGGCTGGAGAGATGACTCAGTACTTAAGGGCAACTGGTTTCTTTTCCAGAAGGTCTAGTCCCAGCAGCCATCTACAACTCCAGTTCCATGGGGACCGACGCCCTCTTCTGGCATCCATGGGTGCTGCATATACGCGGTACACAGACATACGCAAAGCACAACACCTATACATATACATATTTTTAAAGATCTTTTATGTTTATTTTTGTGAGTAGGTGTACATGCTTGATGTCAGACAAGTTGCTGGAATTCTATCGTGTGGGTTCTGGGGATCAGGCTTGGCAGAAAACATCCTTACCATTTAACCCTCTCCTCTCTGGTCCCAACACTTTACATAAGTTTTAAATGCTGTTCACTTAAGGCGATGGCAAGCAAAAGTATTTCTTAACAGTATGCCGTATACTTTCCTCTCTTTTAAAGTTTGCATTATCAGTTTTTAATTATGTGGAGTGTGTGGTAATTCAGCAGTAGCAGTTCAGTTGATGAATAAGTAACTTAAACCTGGGTTTGGAAAAAGCAGTTAAAAATAATTAACTTATTTAACAATAGCTTTGGATAGTGTTAAAATATTTTTCCCAAGATTTATTTTATGAATTTTCTGTCTGTATACATATGTGCAGCATGGATGTGCTTGTCCCCACAGACTTCCTTTAGAAGAAGGCATTGGATTCCCTGGAACTGGAGTCACAGATGCTTATAAGCAGACATGTGGATGCTGAGAACCAAACTGGGGTCCTTTGCAAGAGCAGCAAGTATAGTTAAGTCTGAGCTGTTTCTCTAGTTCGCAGTGGTTAAAAATCTTGATGAAGATGAAAACTTGCAAGGCATGATAGTTCACACCTCTAATTTTAATATGTGGGAGGCTGAAGCAGGAGGATTGCTGTGAGCATGAGACCAGCCTGGGCTACGTAGTTAATTTCTGGTCAAAATGGATTACAGAGTGAGACTCTCAAAAAACAGCAGCAAAAACCCAACAAGAGCAATTGAAAACTTTATATTTTAGTAAAGCCAGGTTGTCTTGTGCTCTACTGAGATTGATGGCTGTTGGATGTTAAATATTATTCTAGATTCAAGGGACACACTTGTGAGCCAGGAAAAAAAAGCACCTAAGGGAATTTAACATATTTATCTTTTGAACAATTTACAATAGTACATTATAGTTTCTGTAATTCCTCTAGCTTAGCCTGGGGCCTTGAACAAAGTAAATTCTAAAATGTGTTTACCAGCAGTAGCTAATTGTGATGGTTTGCATTTGCGTGGCCCAGGGAGTGGCATTATTAGGAGGTATGGCCCTGTTAGAATAGGTGTGGCCTTGTTGGAGTAGGTGTTTTACTGGGGCCGTGGGCTTTAAGACCCTCATCCTAGCTGCCCAGAAGCCAATTTTTTCCTAGTAGCCTTCAGATGAAGATGTAGAACTCTCAGCTCCTCCTGCACCTTGTCTGCCTGGACCCTGCCATGCTCCCACCTTGATAATTGATTCAGCGGAGTCTATAAGCTAGCTCCAATTAAATGTTGGCCTTATAACAGTTGCCTTAGTCATGGTATCTGTTTACAGCAGTAAAACCCTAACTAATACTGAAGTTCATACCAGGGACTCAGGTAATGCTGTGATAGGTCCAACCATACTTTTGTTTGGAAGAATGTGGATTTGGGAACTTTAGATTTGGAAAGCAGTGGAATCCTTTAAGTGGGGCTTAATGGGCTATTCTAGTAGGAATATGGAAGACTTTGTTGCTGAGAATGATTTGAACTGTGCAGATCTGGCCCAAGAGGTTTCAGTGGCGAAGAATTTTTGTATGTGGAGACTGTTTTTGTGGTATTTTGGTGAAGAATGTGACTGCTTTTTGGCATTGTCTGAAGAGTCTGCCTGAGGCTAAGGTGAAGAGATTTAGATTAATTGCTTTGAAGAAGGAAGTCTCAAAACTGCCTGGTATAAATTCTGTTGTGTGGTTAAAATGTATGGTTCTAGCATTAAAGGGGCACCAGGAAGTGAAATGGAGTTGAATCCTATGTTCTAGGAGATAGCAGATTAAGGGAATGGGACTTGGGGACAAGATCCCACCCAGATAAATTTAGGTGCAGGCATGGTAGCACACACCTTTAATTCCAGGAGACAAAGCCAAGCAGATCTCTGAGTTCAAGGCCAGCCTGGGACAGAGCAAGTACTAGGCGAAGGAAAGCTTAAGTCCAGGCAGAGTGATACTTGGTTTTAATCCTAGCATTCAAGAAATGGAACCATACAGATCTCTGAGTTCAAGGTCAACCTACAGAGCAAGTCTCAGGACAGTCAAGCTTAGTACTTGGAAAATACAAAGCTGGTAATAAATAGAATAAGGGGGGGGGGCATGTTTCAGCCCCAGCAAGCAGCAGAACTCGGCAGCTTGAGTTCTGAGAAAGATGATGCAGCTTGCTAAGAATCATATAACTTATAGAACCTGAATTTAAATGCAAGTTAGGTAGCCAGGGTCTATGCTCTTAGGGTCATCATATATAAAGTAATGGCTTTTTAAAAAAAAATTCAAGAAGAGATTTAGAACAGTGCACGCTTCCCTTCCTTGATGTATCTACCAAAGATATGAAATATGGATAACAGGCATGGTATTATTTTAGGGAGCCAGTTGAAAATACAGTGTTTACTTTATGGGCAGCTTTGAGTGTGATAAGTCAAGGGGGAACTTAAAATTGGCAGTTGTGTATAGCTTTGAGATAGAGGGATCTTGCCTGCCTGAAACCTCCTATGTAGATTAGGTTGGCCTTAAACTTGGAGTCCTGTCTTTGTCTTCTCTATGCTGGGCTTTACAAATGTGTACCACCCTGCCAGCTTTAAAATTGAGGTGTTACTCTAATTGTGATTGTTTCTTGGTGGTTAGTGTTAGGTTTGAAGTTTTGAATGATTCTCATACTCTTACATCTTGACTTCAAAGATGTTGCTTAGGTTTTTTTTTTTTAAATTTTTATATTTATTTTATGTATGTGTTTTGCCTGCATATATGTATGTGTACCACATAGTTTCTGGTGTTCACAGAGGTTACCTAGAAGATAGTGTTGGGTTCCCTGGAACTGGACTTGCAGGTGGTTGCGAGCCACTATGTGGGTGCTGTGAACAGACCAGGGTGCTATGCAAGAGCAGCAAGTGCTCTCAACTGAACCATCTCTCCAGCCCTACTTAGGTTGTTAGCAGTGCACTTATCCTGACTACTTAATAAACTTTCAAAACATTAAGTTTCTTCCTTTTGGCCTTCACTTTTCCTGTTTTCTGCCTAGAATGTCCCAACCCACTTTGCCTTTAGCTCAAAACTATGTTTATAGGCTTTTACTACACATTTCAACTTAAATTCAACTTAAAAACTCCTTAAAGAAGCAGTTTTCTAAGATCCCAATTAGAATAGCTGTCTTGGTGCCTCTTATCTCATTTCTCTCTGTTTCATCTATTGTTATTTGATTGGTTTTTTGTTTGTCTCAGAATTCTTCACAGAAATGAAAGCAGGGTATACATGTTTTTTCTCTGTGAGGTTATATTAGTATGTTACACAATGTACCTGAACAAAGTAGGTCGGTCCGTGCAGCATGAGGGAGCACGCCTGCCAGTGTTTAGGTGGTAGAGGCAGGAGAACAGAAGCTCAAGGTTATCCTTGGCTGTTACAGAGTTTGAAGATAGCCTGGACTGTGTACCCACTTAGGACCTGATATTTCTACCCCCCACACACACACATGGTAGAAGGAAAACCAACTCCTATATCTAATGGATGCTGAAGTGATGTACTTGTACACACACACACACACACACACACACACACTAGATGTTTTGGTGTGTGTGGTGGGAGGCAGGGTTCTTTCCTTTTTTAAGCAACAAAAGTAAATGGTAGAAAAGTCTTGAACAAAAGTAGTGTAAACTGACATAGTCTTCTGTATGTGATGAAGCTAAACAAAGACAGTAACTATGTATCCGTGTTCAGTATCCTTGGATGTGAACTATCTCAACAGATAAGCTCAGAAGTCTTCCACTAAGAAAACTAGACACTTCTTAGGTTTGTGTTTGTGTGGCTTGTGTGGTAATGCCTAGACTCTCATAAAGTCCTACTGTGAGAACAGTAAGACAGGTATAACCCTGGACTGCTGTCTGCATGGGCCTGTGTTCTCTTGTGTTGTGATATGTAGACACTTAAGTCAGCATTAAAAACGAAAAAATAAAGAATAGTTTTACTGCCTTAAAAATTCTCAGCATTTCACTTATTTTTTTCTTTTCTCCTGCTCTGGCAGCTATTCATCTTTTTACTGTCCTTGTAGTTTTCCTCTTCCAGAATGTCATACAACTGAATCATTCTACCTTATGTACTGTGCTCAGACTGACTTCTTTCACTTCACTGAAAGATTAGGTTCATAGAGATTTTTTGAAACAAAGTCTGATGTAATCTAGGCTGGCACTGAACTTACTATGTAGCTGACACTGACCTTCAACTCTTGATGCTCCTGCCTCTACCTCTGAAGTGCTAAGAGTACAGGTGTTCAACATCATACTGGGCCATAGGAACTGTATACGGACCTAGTTTTTACTTCATTTGTGTAAATAAATTTATTGGATCATATGGTTAAGCTATGTTTAACTTTTGTAGGATACTGTCAAACTGTCTTCCAAAGTGACTGTACTGCCTTGGAATCTTATCAGCAATGAATGAGGTTTCCTATTGCTTCATTCTTGACTGCATTTAGTTTTAATAAGTTTCTTTATTTTAAATTTTCTAACCATTCTAGTAGGAATATAGTGCTCCAACCTTTAAAGATGTTTTGTTTTTCATGACATTGACATTTTGAGAGTGATAGTTTTAGTGTGTGTGTGTGTGTGTGTGTGTGTGTGTGTGTGTGTGTGTGTGAGAGAGAGAGAGAGCGAGCGCTAGCTTGAGCGGGTGCGAGCTCAGGCAAGTAAGTGAGCTTGCAAGCAGGAGCACATACATATTGTAAATGTGTGGAGGGCCAGAGGACAACTTATTAGAGTTGGGTCTCCTTTACCATGTGAGTTCTAGCGATTGAACTTGGACCATCATGCTTGGTGGCAGCTGCTTTTACACATTGAGCCATCTCACTGGCCCTGTTAATGTGAATTTTGTTTTGGAGACAGGGTTTTTCTATGTAGCCTTGGCTGCCCTGGAACTTGTTCTGTAGACCAGGCTGGCCTTGAACTCAGATCATCCTGTTTCTGCCTCCCAAGTGTTGGTATTAAAGGCATATACTACCAGGCCTAGCATTAATGTGATTTTTTTAATATCTTTTTTTTAAAAATTAATGTGATTTTTAACAGTGCTTTAAGAATACTTCATACTTCTCCAAATCCCTAGAGAATTAGGTTACCCCTGGTTTGTCTTCAGCATCACTGGCAGTATTAACCAGGTTAAGTAATAAAATTACTATTTCTCCTTTTCTATACCTATTCTTTAGAAGTGAGTTGCTAACTGCCAGATGTGTCCAACCTTTTGTGGTGGTATTGTAATCTATAAAGTTCATGGTGAAGACTCAAAATCAGGTAACACACACATGAAATTATACACACATGGATAATTTTTTTTTTCAAAAATTTTATGGTGTTTTAAGTAAGTTTTCAGCTGCATGAGGCCCTTTGGTCATAGGTTAGACATGTCTTCAAGTCTAGACCGTCCTGAAAGTGTATGAAGGGTTTAGGTGCATTTCCTGGAGGAATGAGTATCCATATATTATTTTATTTGGAATTCTGTAAGGAAGATTTATTTCTCTTGTTTCATTTCACTATTCCTGAGGTACTGGGAATTATTCTTAGGCTTTATACATGTTAGACAAGTGCTATACCACTGAGCTATATCATACCACAGCTTTCTTTAAAAATTTTTTTTTAAATTTTTTTATTTTATTATTATTATTTTTTTTTTCTTTTTTTATTTTTTGGTTTTTTCAAGACAGGGTTTCTCTGTATAGTCCTGGCTGTCCTGGAACTCACTCTGTAGACCAGGCTGGCCTCGAACTCAGAAATCCACCTGCCTCTGCCTCCCAAGTGCTGGGATTAAAGGTGTGCGCTACCACTGCCTGGCTTTTTTAAAATTTTTATATGGTTTGAATTTGTGATTCTCCAGCCTCTGCTTCACTAGGAGCTGGGTTTATAAGTCTGTGCCATCAGTCCCTGTATCACTATTTGTTTATTTATTTATTTTTTTATTCCTTGTGGTATGTTTGTATCACGTGGAGGTTAGAGGACAAGTTTTGGTAGTCCTTACCTTCTACTTTGTTTTTTGTTGTTGTTGTTGGTTTTAGTTTTTTGTTTTGTTTTTTGTTTGTTTTTTTTTTTTTTTGAGGCAGGGTCTCTGTTTCTACTGTATTGCCATGGTACTCCAGGCTAGCTGGCCCAGCCAATGAATTTCTAGACAATTCTCCTATCTCCACCTCCCATCTTATTGTAGGAATACTGAGATTACAGATGCATACTACCACATTGAGCTTTTTATGTGAGTTCCTAGGATCCTAATTCAGGTCATCAGCAATATACAACAATTGCTTTTACCCACTGAACCTTCTCCTCTGGTCTATCTTATTTTTTGAGGCAGTCTGTCTTGCAGAACCTAACTTTTGCCATTTTGGCTAAACTGGCCATTGAGCCCCCAGGATTTATCTACTCTGCCCTGTCTTGCTTTTACATAGATGCTAGGGATTAAGCTAAGGTCCTCATGCTTGCTCAGCAAGCACTTTATTCATTCACTGAGCCATCTTTTAGCCCGTTGCTTTGTTTGTTTGTTTTTGTTTTAAGCACTGTCTCATTTTCTGGCACTACAAGATGTATCCTCCTTTATGTTTTCCTAATTCAACTCCAGAATTAGACTGTTCTTCCTTGAGCTCTGGTTCCTTTTAGTGTGTATTTAGAAATCAAGATGCAGATACATGGTATACTTGCTACTACAGGTGTATCATTGGTATGCCCCCTTAACCGAAAGAATTAGGTAGTATATGTCTTTATGCTAGTGTCCTCCGTGGCATGTAGGTATATATAATTGTTTCTTTATTTTTCCATTTATGTTTACATTAAGATAGACATGCAATATACACAGATAAACAGATATTCCTCTTGACATCTGGAGGAAACTTAGACGTCCTCTTTGTAATTTGCTTTTCACTGAGATAGGTTTCCCCTCCCTGATAGGTTTCCCCTACCTTTTTATTGCCAGAAAATGTTGTTTTTCTAATTTGGCAACAGTATTTGTTCTTGTTACATGCCTTGGTCTAGAGGTTCATTCAAAACATTACAGTTTTATTATAGATATGATTGCAAATGAACCTTACATCATTTTGTTTTGTTTTTGTTTTTTTTCTAGACAGGGTTTTTCTGTATAGTTCTAGCTGTCTTGGAATTTGCTTTGTAGACCAGTCTGGCCTATCACTCAGAGATCTGCCTGCCTCTGCCTCCTGAGTACTCGGTCTAAAGGTGTGTGCCACCACTTCTTGGCACCTTTTTATCGTGTTAAACATGATCTTTATTATTTTATGAAAGAGTATAGAACTTTGACATCTTGATTATATTTATTTCTTAGTTTGTTACTAATTAAAATAACTTTCCTTATTTTAATTCATGAATGCAGGTACTCAAAGAGGCCAGAAGAGTCAGATGCCTCTAAAGTTGGAGTTTCAGCAAGCTTTTTGGATTACTACTATTTCTGTAATACTAGAGTAAGGCAAACCACTATTCTTTCATGATGATTTAATCAAGGAGTAGAAAAAAATAGGGCTGATATTTGTCAGTGCTGCAGTTATTTTATTACTGAGAAACTTGACATTGAAAACACCTTGTCAGCCGGGCGGTGGTGGCACACGCCTTTAATCCCAGCACTTGGGAGGCAGAGACAGGGGGATTTCTGAGTTCGAGGCCAGCCTGGTCTACAGAGTGAGTTCCAGGACAGCGAGGACTACACAAAGAAACCCTATCTCGAAAAAAAAAAAACAAAAACAAAAAAAGAAAGAAAACACCTTGTTTATTGGGTAGCTGGAGAAGTACCATTTCATAATATTTTAGATGTGGGAAACTTGTCAATGCAAACTTATAGTCCTGTACATGAGAATACTAAAGTCCCAAAGATGAGGTGACTTCTCTGAAGTGTTATAGATAGTTAATGTCAGGAAGAAGTTGTGGAATATTTTCTCTTTCTCTCTCTCTCTCTCTCTCTCTCTCTCTCTCTCTCTCTCCCACTATACCTTTCAAGTTAAAAAAACAGTTTGCTTTACACTTGTGCTTTAATACTACAGAGTATGTTTTTACATTATAAGATCCTTTTAGTTGGAGGCAAAGTCTCTCATTTTAAACTCTCACTGTGTCTTATATGTTAAAAATAATTATGCTATCATTTCTTTAAAAAGAGCATCTATTTCCTATTCTCAACTAAAGAACTAAATCATTACCACTGTCCAGACAACCTTTAATTTTTCTTTTATGTATATGAGTGCCTACATGTATGTATATGTAATACATGCTTGCAGTCTCTGCAGAGGCCAGAAGATTCCAGGAACTGGAGTTACAAGCAGTTTTTAGCCACCACCTAGGTGCTAGGAATCAAACCTGGGCCTTCTGGAAGAGCACCCCGTACTCTAATGATAATAATAATAATAATAATAATAATAATAATAATAATAATAATAGCAACATGCACTTGGGAGGCAGAGGCAGGCAAATTTCTGTGAGTTCAAGGCCAGCATGGTCTACATGATGAGTTCTAGGACAGCTAGGAATAGACCCTGTTTCAAAACAAACAAAATTATTACTTACTTGTATGGATATTTTGACTGAATTTATGTCTGTACCATGTGAATGTATGATACTGGTGGAGTATAGAATAGAGTGTCAGATCCTCTGGATCTGGAGTTACAGATGTAATGAGCTGCCATGGGTACTGGGAACTGAACGTGGGTCCTGTATACGAATAAGTGCTTTTAACTGCAAGCCATTTTTCTAGTCCTTTTCCTGTCTCTTCTACCCTGAGCTTTCAGAATATCATCTTCTTAGTTTTTTATTTAACCACAGATATATATACTTCTAGATACCTTGTTTGGGCTTGTATTGGTGCACTATAAATTAAACAATTAATGTCCTCTTTCTCTTAAAGCTTTTGGTATTTGTTTGTTTGTAACATGGGACATAGTATTTGTTTCTTAATGGTTTCTTTTTGTCTTCTAGAGAATTATGTTTTGAAAATAAAGGTGTTTAATATGACTTGTTATATGAAGACATTATTTTAGAATTTTATTTAAGCCTTAGACAAACCCAACTGAATATTAAAAAATCAGATTGGAGGTTGGAGAGATGGCTCTGAGGTTAATTAAGAGCACTTTTTGCCTTTTTTTTTTTGGTTTTTCGAGACAGGGTTTCTCTGTATAACCTGGGCTGTCCTGGAACTCACTCTGTAGACCAGGCTGGCCTCGAACTCAGAAATCCACCTGCCTCTGCCTCCCAAGTGCTGGGATTAAAGGCATGCGCCACCACCGCCCGGCGCACTCTTGCTTCTTGAGAGGACCTGCATTCATGTTGTATGACAACACTTTGCCTGGGTAGACTCATATACATGCCTCTTCACTCCATAGAATGAGCCCATGACAGACCAAAGACTGGATAACACCAAAGTTCAACTTGGCAAAACAATGAGATTTATTAGGGTTACTTACAGGAATATAGGTGAGGGGTTACTTAAAAGGAGCAGAAACAATTCAAAGACAGATGCATCAGCAAAGCTCACCCCACCACATCACTAATGCTCACCCCACCACAGGTGACTGTAAATGTAAGGGGCTTTTCTGTACCTACCCTAGCTCTCAAATAATGAGACCAAGACCTGATTTTTTGTTAATGAGCTTCTTACACTAGAGCTGGGCAAATACTGAGCTATTCTATTCTAGCCTAACTATGCTGGCCTGGCCTACTTCCCAGCAACTTCCCTGCTATGTGATGTTTGGCTGCTGTCTTAGTCTTGCTCTGGTTTCTTATGCTCCATCAACTCTCTTCATGGTAACTCATCTTCCCTTTTCTCCTCTTTCCACCCGGTACCCCCTCACCAGGATTGTCTATTCTACCTCTCTTGCCCAGCAATTGCTGATTGGCTCTTTATTAACCAATCAGAGGTGATTGAAAACAATTTTTATACAACATTGAGACAAGAGATGCTTGACCAATGGCAACATTCAGGCTGCAACCAGATCTCTGGGCTCAGTAATCAGCATCTGAATAAACAGCTCACAAAACCACCCTTCAATAGGTGTCACTCTTAAAAGCTGGAAACCTCAAATACATGATTGGGGACTATCCTTTCCAAATGACTCAGTCTAAACCTCTTCAAGCTTGCTTGGCCTCAAGAGTCTTTGCAACTAGACCTGTCTGAGAGTGACTCTCAACAAACTTTTCTTATATGATCTTGGGGAGAGAGGGGCATAGTCAATCTGAACAGTTTTAGGGACGTCCCTGAAGCTATTTTGAGTTGTTTTACCTTTTGTGTTAAGGAGGGTCCCTGGGAGATGGAATGTTTCAGTCTCCAGGAAATTGATACCCAGCAGTTCAGTTCCAGTCACCCACATCAAGTAGCTCATAGATGCTAGTAACTCCAGCTTCAGGAGATCTAGCATTCTCTAAATCCCTAGACATCTGCATGCATCTTTACATGTCCAGCACAGACACACAAAATACTTACACATAATTAAAAATAATAAATCTTTTTAAAGAAAAGAAAATTCTGACTGGATTTAAATGATACATTTTCATTTGTTCTGACAATTGATACTTTTTGTTGATCCATATAGGTTGTTGGTTAGAAAAGTAACTTGATTTGATTATTCCCAGATGCGGTTTGAAAGAGTGGGCCTGCAGTGGTGGTAGCATACACCTTTATTCCCAGCACTCAGGAGGCAGAGGCAGGTGGGTCTCTAAATTTGAGGCCAACTAGTCTACAGATTCAGTTCCAGGATGACCAGGGCTATCTCAAAAAACAAACCAAAAAAGACAATGATTCATACTAAATGGTCAGAGACTGGTTGATTTTAAGAAAACATGTTATAAATCATTAATGATTGCTTAGAGTACTGACTTCATTTCTTAGGTATAAAACCAGACACAGACAGGAAGTTAGGACTAGTATTTCACTTACCCTTGAACTTCCGAAATTGTTGGAAGGGACATACAAAATTGTTCATACAGCTACTTTGGAAAATGACTATTTACTTGTAAGATTAAATATACACTTCACATACAAAGCATGTGGGTATTTACCTAAGAGAAATAAAACAATGTATATACAAAAACCTGTATGAGAAGGCTGTAAGCAACTTCTTTTCAAAACATGTTAACAACTCAATGTCTTGACCTGGTAAACAGGAACATAATATTTATATCTTGCAATCAAGTAATAAAAAGGAAGAAATCACTGTTATATACATCTGCATGAATGATCTGATATTTTTGGTTTTAGTATTCTTGGGTATAGAACTCAGGGAGTCAGACTTGATGAACAAGTTGGAGAGACAAAATTCAGTGAAAAGATTGATACTCAGTGATAATCTTTAAAGATCTCAAAGACCATGTATTTACTCCTTGAGTTTTTGGTTTTGTTTTTTTTTTTAATTTTAATTGTATGAGGTCAGAGAACTTTGTAGAGTTCTCTTCTTGCATCTCTATGTGGATTCCAGAGATTAAACTAAGATTGCTAGGCTTGTTCAGTAAATACCCTTGCCTGATGACGGGTCAAGAAAAAGTACTGCTTATTCCATGAGATATTAACACAATTTCCCTACAAATTTTTCAAGAACTTCCTTTTAAATTACATAATTGTATATGCCAATTGTATTTGTATACAATATTACTTTGCTTACATAGACTTGTAATTATAATTTGTAATACTTGTAATTGTAAATTATTGGTGAAGTTTTGAAAGGCTATCTTTTATTCACAAGAGGGGGAAAGTTGTCTTACTGTTTTGCTTCCTTTTACCATCTTACCTATCTGATATTACCTAAGAACCTTCCTTTTGCTGTGAAGGAAGTCTGTGAAAGAAAAAGGGGAAGCATTGAAAGTTTCTAGAATTTCTGTGTCTTTATGTTGCAGTTTGAAAATTGCTACTTCTAAGAGAAGTTAATGGGAAAAAGCAGCTTCCATGATTTACTCTGACGGTTTTACTATTGTCTGCAGTAATTTTTTTACACCCTTTGTAAACTTTAGAATTGTGGTATTGGAAACTAGTCATCTCCTTTATTTCTGTGATATTACCTTTATTACTATCAAACCAGAGATCCACTTCCAAGTTGTTCCATTATTTACCTCCTATTTTGGAAAGCCTTTGAGCTACAGGCAGCACGCTGGGCCTGCAGACCTCTGGGTAAAGGTCGCTGTGGCCCCTTTAAGTGTTCTGTGTGCGTGCAGAGGAGCATTGAGGGTGGGGCGGGCACTCTTGTCAGTGGTGCTCCTGTCCCCGCCCCCGTAGGAGGCGGTTCCCAGCAGCTGACTTGCCAATGCCGCTGCCTCCCGCCTGCTACCGGGTATTCCTGCTGGTCCTGCACGGACATTAGGGCCGACCTCACCCTGCTAGAGTAGCGTAAGTGTCAGACTACAAAAAGGGGGCAGGCATCCTGTTCTGATCCGGAAGTCCTAGTGGACAGTATATGAGACTTAACCGGCCTTTCAGAGTATAAGTCCGGGAAGGAGTGAAAACAATGCCCTCTGCAGTGTGCTAAAGCTGGGGCATCAGCTCTAATTGTGGGTGGTGACAGCGGCCCTACAGTGTTTGGATGTGTTGTATTTGAATGGTTCCCCAGCCTGCTTCCTGCTTGGGGTGAAGAGAGGATTGATTTTGCCAGAGTTTAACCTGGTGAGGCAGGATAGGGGTGCAGCTAAATCTAGTGCTCTGGGCCTTGGGTTCTTAGCTTGGGATTTAGAGACCTGGCTAGCCTCCCGCATGAGTAAGCTCTAGATTTTCAGTCACCTTGGTAGTGTTGAACAGTAACTCCCAAAGTTGACCTAATTCACAGCGGGTTTAGCTTTCCATCTCCCCAGAGGCCTGTGTTGGTATACAGTGCCCATTTTGGAGACATTGACAGTGATCATCTATTAGAGAGAGTTCAGCTAACCTTCTTTCCTGCTGATAAAAGGCACAATGTAAATGATGCATTACTTTACCTGTCTCAGTTTCTGAGGGAATGTTTGGGAGGTCATGATCCCAGAACAAGGAAAGCAACCAAAGTTTAGTGAGATGAGTTGCTGGAGAAGCCATCCAAATTACTGCCTCCAATAATGCAGAATATTCAAGCAAGATGATGAAGTTTTCTTCTTATTCTTGTTAATGGGAATATCTGGAGGCAGTGAAGGTATTTGTTTAGAAGGAAAGTATTAATCATTTTTGCTTTCTCCACATAGAGATGAGATTTCTTTTTGGCCTTGGACAAGTAATAGTAATCTTAAATATTCTATGACAGTTACATACTTTTTTAATCCTTTTTCAATCCATGTGCCCTTCCTAGATGTGTTTTAAGTAAGGATCTCTAAACACATAGGTTATTTTGTTTTATGATTGTCTTTTTTTTCTTCAGATGAGCATCATTGCATGTCAGCAATCATTTAAAGACATTTTTAGAACATTTATTTATTTGGGGTTGTAGTCATGATAAGCATGTCACAGCCTGTATGTAGATGCCAGAGGACATAAAGGAGCTGTCTCTCACTCTGCATTATGTGAATCCTAGGGACTGAACTCAGGTCATCAGGCTTGACAGCAAGTGCTTTTACAACTGAGCCATCTTGCTGGTCTGGTTTATTGTTTTTTGTTTGTCTTTTTGTGATATTGGTGATATTGGTATGTTACCCGAGCTGGCTCCCAAACCTTTAGAATTGAGAGTCATCCTCTTGTCTTAACCTTCCAGATAGCTGGAATAAAAGTTAGGGATTGTGCTTTGAGTGGGCAAAATCTTTCCTCAAGCTTCTCAGGTTCATACTATGATTCTGCAGTAGCATTTTCTTAGCCAAAGTGAGAATCCAGGAATAGTAATCAAATTCAGAGCTCTTGTATTGTGATAGTGTAGAGCTTTGTAGGTCAAGAGCTTGGGAATTTGCCATAGAAGAGTTGAACTGCCAATGATTCTTTTCAAGTTAAAGGCAAAACCAAACTGCTTATTAGCTCTCTGGTTATTGTAGACTATCAGAATATAGAAATTTAAAATAAAAGCATACCACATTTAGCATGTGGGTAGTTGGGGAAGAGTTGTGGATGAAAAGTAGAAAATTTCTAAGCCCAGTTCTAACATTATCACATAATCTCTCTGTGCCTTATTTTCTAGGTGGTTGAAGAGTTAAGAATACTAGATTACTAGGGTTTGCATTTTATGATAGGATTTTATGTTCGAACATGTATATATTTAAGCCCTAGGCATTTACTAATCTTACATTTTTAAAAAAACTGTTTTGGAGATTTCATAAAAGTGGAATCATACCATATAGAACCCTTCGACTTAGCATAATGTTGTCAATGTTCAACTGTGCTATAAGGTTTATTCATATTTTATTTTTTGTATTCCTATTATTTTACTGTATTAGTTTACCACATTTTGGTTATTCATATATGTTGATATACATTTAGTTTTTTATTTGTTCTAGTTATGTCTATTTGGTTTTAATTTGTGCTATCTATTGGTAAATATTTCATTTTCTAAAGAGAAATTTTTTTCAAGCTTCCTTTAGCTTTGATTTTTATGAAACTGGAGTTTTGTTGAACATGTATTCCATATTATTGTGTTTCTTCACTACTTCTAAAATAAATTATGGACATCAGAGCATGGTCTTTCTTTATGATAATTGTTAATTAATATTTGTACAGGAAGACAAAGAATGACTTTCCAATACACAAATAACAGAGCTAGGTGTGGTGACACACCTACAATTCCAGTAAATGGGAAACTGAGCCAGGAAAATTATGAATTTGGAGGTTCACCTGAGGTGCCTAGTGAAACTGTCTAAAAGGGGGAGATAAGACTGGTTTCAGTTCTTAACTTGGTTAATGTACCAATAAAAGTAAAAGAAAATGACTATAAAACTGTTAAGAGGTCTGTGTGTTGTATGTAGTATATTTTTTTCATTCAGTTTGATTTATTCAATATATCATTTTAAAATATCACAAAGTTTTGTAGAAACTAAATTTACTTTGAATGTTTTGAGTTCTATGAAATTATAAATTAATGTCAAATAAAATTAAGAGTGAAATAGATGCTTTCTGTTTGCTATCACATGATATCTAATTACCTTTTTGAGCACTTGGAGCCCTTAGTAGATTCTGAGTATCTATCTCCAAGAGTTTTATCTAAACTAACTCATATAATCTACCCAATAATGGTAGAGTATTATTATTCCTGCTTTTCTACATATATTGTTAATTAACTTATCCCTGTCCTTTCTCCAAGTTTGTAGTAACTTTGAAAAAAATCATTGTTTGAACAATGTAGATTCCAAGATAAAATAGAAAATCATAAAAATTTTCTCAGGAACTAAAATCTAAAATTTCATGAATTACTTCTTTTGGGATGTGAATATTTTTTTCTTTCCCTAGCTAGTGTTTATTGGTTGTGAGTGTGCTAGGCAGGCACTGTGCATGGTGAACTGTAGCTTGTTGTTGTTGGAACTGGAGAGTTAGCTCTTTTTGTTTGTTAAAATAGGGTATTATAGCCTCAACTTATTCCCTGCTTCTACCTCCTGAGTCCTGGAAGTATAGGCATGCACTACTCTCCAAGCTCTGTCTGTTGTATTACATGCTAACTTAATCTAAACTCTGTCCTTGGTCTTCTCACTATGCACTACTCTCCTTCAGTGCTGTCATCTATTCTCTTGGGTTTAGTTACATATGTCTGTTGACACTCCTACTATTGAGTCTCTAGGTCATATGTCTCTTTGATGCTCCAGGCTTGAATTCCCAACTGGTGCCTACATCAACACTTGTCTAATGTACATCTTAACTCAGCTTGTCTAAAATCCCTCTTCCTTTAACGTGAACTCAGTAAAGGAATATTTGGGCACTTAGAACATGACTTAGTTCAGGGTAACATCATCTTTAATTTAAATTCTTCATGGCCTTCTGATTGCTTTTCTGTTTTTAAAGTCATTCTGTCCATGGATTTACATATGTATTATATGGTTTTTGATTACTTTTGTTTTTGAGTCAGGAGTTCATTCATGCTAGGCTGTCCTGCAACTGTGTGTACTTGAGGATGATGTTGATATCCTGATCTTCCCTCCTCTACCTCCTGAATTGCAAGTTTACTGTCTGGGATTGTGCAATGCAGGGATAGACCCTAAGACTTTGTGTATACTACCCAAGCTTTCTACCCATTAAGTCACATCTCAGACCATCTTTGAAAAATACAAGTTAGACTGGAACTGGAGCTTAGTAAAGCACTGACCTAAAGGCCCTGAGTTTAATCTCCAGCATTGCAATCAGTCATTAGTCTGGTAATCAATAAATAAATTGAAAAACAAGCCACTGGCTGAGAAAAAGAAACATACAAATTTGATAGCAAATGTAATTTTCTAATAATCCTTCAAAGACTCCTGTTACTTTTAAACTGACACCTAAATTGTTTAACATTTGCTTAGAAGGCCATTCAAAGTCTGACCTTGATTACCTCGGCCGCATTCTATATCTTACTTTCCTTGTTGAATTTACACTTAAGCCCTTGTTAAGTAAAACTACTACAATAAAAGAAGTTAGAATTGATGCTACACAAGTTTCTAAATGTTTATTTACATGTCTATCTATTTATGAGAATTCAGTTTGTAGACAAGCACATGACTCTGAACTACATTGAGAAGAACACAGGCTAGACAAGCCCTTCAATACTGAGCTATACCCCTAACCTTTGAGTCACAGTTCAACTAGCATATATAAATTTTACAAACAAAATGGTGAGTGAAATAGCAATTCATAGTAAAATAACCTTTATTCAGATGACCATAGAATATGATTGAGCCAGGGCATAGTGGTATATGCCTTTAATGCCAGCACTTGGTAAACAGGCAGGAGGATCTCTGTGAGTTCAGGGTTTGCCTGTTCTACAACCAAGTTACAGGCCAGTCAGAGCTACATGATTCATGAGACCATCTCTCAAAAGAAGAAAATTCTGATTACAACATAGATACATAGATTTAATCTGGGCATGGTGGCTCATGCCTTTAAGCACCTTACATAGTAAGTTTCAGGACAGAGACAGTTTTATTTATTTCACTTATATGAGTACACTGTAGCTGTCTTCAGACACACCAGAAGAGGGCATCAGATCCCATTACAGATGGTTGTGAGCCACCATGTGGTTGCTGGGAATTGAACTCAAGACCTCTGGAAGTGCAGTCGGTGTTCTTAACTGCTGAGCCCCTTAAGCATTCTTTCTTTAAGGAAGAGTTTTTGTGGGCAAAAGAAGAGAGTGGAAATGCCAGTAGTATTCCAATTTGTTGGTTGCATGGTAGGTTCACATATCAGAGTTTTTGTGTATTTGCTTACTTTTTTGAGGGTCTTGACATAGAGCTAAGGTTAACTCACTAGTTGGCCTCAAATTGGCATGTCTTGCTTCAGCTTCCCAAATACTGGAATACAGAAGTATACCACTATGCCTAGCTAACATACCAGGTGTTGTTGTTGTTAGATATTATTTTACCTATGTGATCTTGTGCATCAAAAAGTGTCAGATCCCCTGGAACAGATAGTTGTAAACTACCATGTAGGAGCTGGAAATAAAACTTGAATCCTTTGAAAGGGCAACAAGTACTTTCGATTGCTGAATCATCTCTCCAGCATACAATTTGTCAGTTTTGTTGGTTTTATTGTGATGATTCATAACTCATATACACAATGCATGTGTATTTTTATTGTATGAGTTAGAAATTCTAGAACTTGAATCTTATTGGTGGCTCATGCCTGTAATGACCACACTTAGGAGGCTAAAGCATAAGAAATCGTGAGTTCAAACTCTTCTTGGGCTATTACACATAGCAAGACCCTGTCTCAAAGAGAGACAGAGACAGAAACAGACAGATAGGTGGAAAGAAAGAGAAAGGGGGAAAAAAAAAACAATAAGAATTGGCAAGCTGACACAGTGGATAAAACTCTTGGCACCCACCACATGCCCAACAACATTGAGTTTGAGTCTAAAGGTATCAGGAAAGAACTGACTCTGCAAACATCAAAACAAAACAAAAAACTAAAAAATTTTAAGTTAAAATTACTGAAAAAAAATTAGTGGCGTTCACTTTCTGTAACAGTCATGAAAGAAGAAAAACACAAAGAGCACACATAAAAAGAAATCTTTGTGCTCATTGTTTTTGTAGCTGGTTTATTATGAAGCAGCCCCCCCCTTTTAATACAAAAAAGCAATAATTTTAAAAATGCAGGCTACAAAGTAACGGGTGCCACTAGAGAGTATGTAGCACAAACAGTTTCATAGAGGCAGTTGGGTAGCCTTTCCTTCGTGTTTCTTAAGAGTAGGAGTAAGAGGAATAAAAGAACAAAGATTGAACTCAAAAAGATAATGAAATTAGTCACTTCCTCTTAGAGAATATTTTCAAGACTCTTATTGAGTAGTTTTTGAAAAACGTTCTAGTCTGGTAAGGCTTTCTGTTTGTTCAGATAAAGTCAAATAAACTGTCCTAAAGAATGGATGACATCTGTGCGTGGTCCAAGTATGGAGCTCTAGTCTAGTTGATGAGAAAATCCAGTGTCCTGGTTTAGGGCAGAGAAGGGGACCTGTGAAGAAAAATAAATTCCTGTGTTTGCAAATGTAGACTTCTTTTGTAGATGAAGGTTTCCTTTATAAAAAGATAGCTTTTCAGAGCTATTTATTATATCCGAAGGTTTTTTTTATTTTGTTTTGTTTTCTAGTAACCAAATAGAAATGTGCCAAAGATGTTGATATGGCAGGAGGAGGTTGATACTTTGGTTTCCAATATTCTTTTAAAGGGACAAGTAGCTCATTTCTTTGTTTTATTCTTTGTTATGTATTATAGTTCTCTTTTTTAAAAAAAAAAGTTTTTTGAGACAGTGTCTTATGTAACCCAGGCTGCCCTCAAACTCACTAAATGTAGGTGTGACTGAAGTTGAAGTATTGATCCTTCTGCCTCCACCTCCCATTTTTTTCTGATTAAGATGTCCTATTAGCTAGTTGTGGCACGCACCTTTAATTTTAGCACATAGGAGGCAAAGGCAGGCACATCTCTGTGAATTTGAGGACAATCAGAACTATAGTGAGACCCTGTCTCAAAAAACAAAAAGGAAGGAAGGAAGGAAGGAAGGAAGGAAGGAAGGAAGATAGATGTTCTAATATTAATGGAATTAAGTAGTAGGCATTTGATCAAAGAATGGACTTTTTAACTCTTATACATGCATGATGAAATAACTAAAGAAAAGTCATTTTTTGTCATAAGAGACTATTTGGTTACTAGAGTTAACGAGTATTTGCTATCTACTTTTATTTGACTAGGAACTACTTTTAACTCCAAGAGAAAACTAGAAGCACAATGGGAGATGACAGTGAGTGGTTGAAACTACCAGTTGATCAGAAATGTGAACACAAGGTAAGACTTCTAGGATTTAAATGTTGTCATTAACTTGTCTTATCAGCAGTTATACTATTTATAGTATACCTTGCTTATACTATTTATACTTATATTTACTATATTAGTATATTTGATATATTTAATATTATATACTATTTATACTTATTGTGTTTACTTATACTTACACTATTTATAGTATACCTTACTTAGAATGTAAAAAACATTACCAATTTAAAAAAACACTGATGTCTTGTTAAGAACATTATTTTATTTCATTAGAAATAGGTTTCTTAGCCGGACAGTGGTGGCGCACGCCTTTAATCCCAGCACTGCGGATTTCTGAGTTTGAGGACAGCCTGGTCTACAGAGTGAGTTTCAGGACAGCCAGGGCTACACAGAGAAACCCTGTCTATAAATAAATAAATAAATAAATAAACAAACAGGCAGGCGGATTTCTGAGTTTGAGGACAGCCTGGTCTACAGAGTGAGTTCCAGGACAGCCAGGGCTACACAGAGAAACCCTGTCTATAAACAAACAAACAAACAAACAAACAAACAAACAAATAGGTGTCTTCAGGCTTGAGAGATGGCTCAGCAGTTAAAAGCACTGACTGCTCTTCCAGAGGTACCAGCAACCACATGGTGGCTCACAACCATGTAATGGACTCCATTGCCCTCTTCTGGTGTGTCTTAAGACAGCAACAGTATACTTACATATGTATAAATAAATAAATACTAGGGATGTGGAGGCAGGAGAATCAGGAAATCAAGGCCAGCCTTGGTTGCATAGCAAATTCTAGGCCAGCCTGGCGTAAGTGACCCTATCTCAAAAAAAGAAACAAAACAAAACAAACAAAAAACACTTTCTGCTTCATCCTAATGACCAAACAAACAAACAAAAAACATTTGCTGCTTCAGCCTAATGACCTAAGTTCTAAACCCAAATCTCTGCAAAAGGCTCAGTTCAATGGCTTGGCTTGCATTTGTAATCCCAGCACCCTGAAGATGGGAGATGGAGACAGGTACATCTCCCAGAAGCTCTCAGACCAGCTAGCCTGGAGAATGCAGTGCAAAAATGAAGGAGATGCTGCTTCAAAAAAAGAGTAGTAGGAAAGAAATTATTACAAACATTGTCTTGTGACCTCCACACACACATAACACTCCGGCACATGTGCACCTTTAGATACCCACATGACACACATACCCCACAAATACAAAATAGGTGTCTTTAGCTTGATTAAAAATTTTTCCCTCTAATCCCAGCACTCAAGAGGGAGAGTAGAAGCAGAGTGGATCTTTGAGGCCATCCTTGTCTACAGAGTGAGTTTTAGGACAGGCAACTACACAAAGAAACACTGTCTCAAAGCCAAACAAAACCACACACACACACAAATAAATTCTGGAAACAATTTAAAGAAAGAAAACTGTATTAGTGAAGAAGAAGAAAATTGTATTTTTAAAATGACAAGTTGGGTAGCTTTTTCACTAGAAAATTCATTATTTTATGGAAAATACTTTTTCATTTGCAATTATATTTAGTTAGGTGCTTGATGTCCAGCATTTTTTTAGATTCTCTGGTTTATATGATACACGTACCAGTATCTATCCTCTTATACTAGCCATCTATTAATTATGAATAACTTTAAGGTAATAGTTAATTTCTGATTTATACCATTATTTAGTGGTTATCTTTTTCAATTGGTTTCATTTTCCCCAACTATTCCTGTGAAGTTTTTTTTTAATTAAATTTATTTATTTAATTTAGAGACAAGTTCTGGCTATGTAGCTAAGACAATCTTCCTGCTTCAGTTTCCTGAGTGCTGGGATTATAGGTATAATTTACCACGTCTATCCATTTTTAAAGCAAATGTCTACCAGGTAATGGAGTTGAGAATTCCATTTCCTTTCTTACAAATGTCTACTTAAAATCCACAGGTTAGCTATAATCTCAGTTTTGTTTTGTTTTGTTTTGTTTTGTTTTGTTTTGTTTTGTTTTGTTTTGTTTTGTTTTTGAGACAGAATTTCTCCATATATGGAAGTTAGGACAACTTTAAGAAGGTTCTGTTAACTAACTGTGAGATGAATGCCAGAGTCAAACCAAGGTCATCAGGCTTACCCAGCAAGCTTCTTTATCCACTGAGCTGCCCCTGGCACTGCTGTGAATTCTTAGGTAGTCTTGGCAAAACATTCTTTCGTTGATTGAAGCTGGGCATGGGTGGCACAGGCCTTTGATCCCAACATGAGGGAGGCATGTGGATCTCTGAGATTGAGGACAGCTTGATCTACATAGTGAGTTTCAGGACAGAGAGAGTCCCTGTTTTAAAACAACAAAATAAATTGTTCATTGACTACTTATTTTTTTGAAATTTGTCAGAATTTCTTAAACTCCTTTCTTTTTTCCTGTTATTGGGTATTTTGTTCAAATTTTCTGATATGGGATATTCTTTTACTTCTACAGATTATTACTGAATACATTAACCTTGTTTAAAAATACTAATTTTTGTTTTAGCTATGGAAAGCAAGATTAAGTGGGTATGAAGAGGCCCTGAAGATCTTCCAGAAAATAAAGGATGAAAAGAGTCCAGAATGGTCCAAATACTTAGGATTAATCAAAAAATTTGTCACTGATTCCAACGCAGTGGTTCAATTGAAAGGACTAGAAGCTGCACTTGTCTATGTTGAAAATGCTCATGTTGCAGGAAAGTGAGTAGTTTCTTTCCTAAAACTCTGTAAACATCTCTATGTAATGCTATACAGATGAGTTTATGTGTATTTATAGAGCCTCTGGTACAATTTTAGAACATACTAGTAGTCTTTCATTGTCTTTAATTAGTCAGAATGGTACATGAAATCTCTAAAGTGGAATAATTATCTGTTTCCATGTGTTTGGGTACATGTGGAAATCAGAGGACAACTTGTGGGAATTAGTTCTTTGTTTCCACTCTGTAAGTCCTATAGTTCTCTGGCTTGACAACAAGTATCTTTACATGCTGAGGCTTCTAGCTGGACCTTTTTCTTTTTCCTTTTGAGTATTTTAGATGAGAATTATTCAAAACTTAAAGTAATTTTAGTGTCCTAGTTAGAGTTTAATTGCTGCAGCTCATATAAAGGTAAACATTTAATTGGGAGTGGCTTACTTTCAGAGGTTCAGTCCTATATCATCATAGTAGGAAGCATGATACCAAGCAGGCAGGCAGGCAGGCAGGCAGGCAGGCATGATACTAGAGAAACTGAGAGTTCTACATTCTGTCTCTCATTCCGTACTGGTTGGAGACTGAGTGTAGGACCTCAAAGCCTACCTACACAGTGACACACTTCCTCCAATAGACCACACCTGCTAATAGTGCCACTTACCATGGGCCAAGCATATTTAAACCACCACACTTGTAGAAGTCGTTATTGTAAGGTCATCACAAAGGAAGAGCCTCACTGAAAATAAGTGGATGTCATGAAAAACTTTTCTTAAAATATATAATCACCATTTAACTTCCAAGGCCTTTCGTCTCTTGGGGTAGTGTTTTCTGGCCGATTTACTCCAGCTATACATGATAGAAGTTTCCATCACCCACTTTCCTTCCTATACTTTATTAACTTGATTTTTCTTAGTCTTTATGTCATTGGTGAGAAAGAACTTCCACACACAAAAAGTTGAGAATTATACAAGAAAGATGTTTTTACTTCAGAGACCATGTAAGTGAACATCTTCAGTCTGATAGTTTGGTTAGTTATAACCAATATTAATGAAAGGATTGTTTTTTAATTTCACTTTTCTTCACAGAAACTTTTGACACATTTTGATTTTAAAAAGAATTTTGGCAAATTCTCATTAGAAGCTTTTTTTTTTTTTTTTTTTTTTTGCAAATACTACCTGTAGCCCTAGCATTTGGTTCCTCTAGCTCCCTTAATTACGAGTTTTATTTAATTCACAAGGCACTCAGTGTGATAAAGTTACTATAAGGTTCTGCTAAGAAGTTGAGTCTTTCCTTATTAAAGATATATCCCCCATTGTGTGAATAAATTCTCTTGTCCTAAAAATGTCTAAAGTAATTTATTTCAAAAAGTATCCATTCTACAATCCTTTATAAAGTGTATGTTTACATACCCACATGTAAGACAGGCACACATGCACACATCCTAAAGAAGGTCTGCAAAGAATGTTCAAGGACAATCTCTACTTGAATTGTCTACACTTATAAACTGAAATTATAGTGAAATGTGTCTAGGGTTTATCTCTTTTCACTTACATATCTGTTTGTGTGTATGTGGTGTTTACAGGACAACGGGAGAAGTTGTATCAGGTGTTGTAAGTAAAGTCTTCAACCAACCTAAAGCCAAAGCCAAGGAGCTGGGCATAGAGATTTGCCTCATGTACATTGAGATTGAAAAAGGAGAGTCTGTACAAGAAGAGCTCCTAAAAGGCCTAGATAATAAGAACCCCAAGATCATAGTGGCCTGTATAGAGACACTGAGGAAAGCTTTAAGGTGAGACTTTTTGTATTTTAGTTCTCTTAAGTATGCTGACTGAATTTGGGTTCTAGGTTTAAACAGAAATGGAGACTGTTAAACTTCTAATGTCATCCTTCAAGCTTGCTGTTTGGTTATTTTCTCTAAATTCCTTTCTACTGAAGGTGTGCAGGGAACATTTCTGTTCTATATGAGAATTAGCTCTTTTTTTGTAAAATTATATGTGTGTGAGTGTGTAATATATAATATATGCATGTATATATATTATATATATATATTATATGCAGTTTTCTCTTTCTAGCTTCAACAGTAGACTTATATTAGCTGTAAAGACACAGTCTTTTGGCTAGAGCAAACCTTTGATGGAGTCTTTTTGGTAAACATCAAAAATAACTTGTTCTAAACTTGGTTTGGTATAAAATATATAGTAACTTGTATATGCTATGTCTTCAATCCTAGATTCTTACTGAACACTGAAGTTCTTTATATATGCACTGTCCTTGAGGGACAAGTTGCTAAGATTTGGTAGAGAGCTCTGACTTTGTTAAATCAGTAGTCCTGATTAAGTAGACTCTAGATCCTCGTTCCAGTTGGAGGGCAAGCATTCTACCACTTAGCTACATCCCAGATCTAGGCAATTCTTAAATCCCATCTATCTCCAGTTGTCTATTATTAGCTACCTTAGAAAGTATGCACTAATGAGGGCTGGTGAGATGGCTCTGTGGTTAAGAATACTGGCTGCTCTTCCAGAGGTCCTGAGTTCAATTCCCAGCAACATGACCATCTCCTAAAAAGGGATCTGACGCCCTCTTCTAGCATATAGGTGTATGTGCAGACAGAACACTCCTACATATTAAAAAGAAAAATACAGAAAGGAGGAAAGAAAGAAACACTAATGAAATCTTAGATCAGGATTATTCCTTATGTTTATGACTCATATCTTGGAGACAGTGTCTTAACATGTTTATTTTATGTGAAAATATCATCATTCTTGAATTTTGTTGAGCTATTCTTGATTTTTGTTCTCCTTTGTCTGATTTCTAATATTCTTTTTATAAAGTTTGACTTTTATCTAGATTTTTGTGTGATAAAAGTGTCCTTGTTTAATTGTTTTATTATTGCATGTATATCTGATGTATGAGTGAGAGTGTGCTACAAGAGTGCCAGAGCACACGTGTAGAGAGAGCGCAGCGGGCAACCTTAAGGAATCAGTTATCAGGTCAGGCAAGTGCTTCAAACCCCCTGAGTCAGCTTGTTGTCCCAATCTAAATTTCCTTATTTCTAATCTTTTATGGCCTACCCTCTATAAAATAATCTTATAAATAAATAAGTAAATAAATAAATAAATAGAAAAAGAAACAAAAAAAGAAATTTAATAAATTTACAGACTCTGCTTGTATCAGTAGATATATTCTGTTCTAATTTTGTTTTTTGCCTGCATGTATGTTTACTGTGTACATGCCTAGTACCTACACAGGTCGGAAGAGGGCATCAGATACTCCAGAACTGGAGTTACTGGTTGTTGTGAACCACTATATGGTTACTGAGAATTTAACATAGGAACCCAGGTCCTCTTCAAGATAGCAAGGGCTCTTAATTGCTGAGTCATATCTCTAGTCCACCTGTTGTTAATAAAATAAAATGTATATCATACTAAAATTTTTCTGCTTTTAAATTAAGAATTTCTACTTCAGACCTTTATATACTGAAGTAATTTTACTTAAACGGACTAGGAGAATAAGGATAGTAAAAGAATAAGTTACATTTATCTTTTTTATGCAGTCATTATCTGTGGTGTCTATATAGTCATTATTTATTTTCACTGCCTAAGGAAAAAATTCAAGGCCTCTAATGTGCTAGGAAGGCATTCTACCATGAAATAGCTCTACCTCCAGCCTTGTCCTTATTCATGAAGATCTGTAGTTTACCTTGTTTTTTTTTCCCCCCTAAAGCATTTCAGAATGTGAAGTAGCTCTTTAGGACTTAGAGGCTAAACTGTTCAATTTTAGATGCCATAGCCTCGTAAAATTACTATTGGTGACAGCTTTAAAAGGCAAAAAACATTCTGTCATTCCTAAAACAGGATTATAAAAACTATTTTGCTTTTAAACTTTTCCTGCCTACCTCCCCCCCCCCCCCCCCCCCTCCCTCCCTCCCTTCCTCCATTTTGAGTGTTTTGGTCAAGGTCTCAGGTAGCTTCTGTCTTGAAACTTCCTATGTAGCTGAGGATGACCATGAACTGCTGACCCTCCTCCTTTCAGGTTCTAAAATTACAAGTGTGTGCTAAGATACCTAACTTTTCTATCATGGTAACTATCAAAATTCAAATTGGCTTTGTTTATGTATCTTTTTCGCATGGGGACTTGTCTGAGTTATTTTGCTATGGTTGTGAAGAAACACCATGACCAAGGCAACTTATAAAAGAAAGCATTAAATGGGGACTTGCTTATGGTTTTAAATGGTGAAGCCATGATCATCATGGTGGGGAGCAAGGCAGTAGGCAGGCATGGAGAGAGATTTGGGGGAGGAGACCTTGTGTCAGCTTTTTAAACCTCAAAGCCCACCCCCAGTGACACATCTTCTGTGGAGCCATTCTTATTCAAACCACCACAGAGATATATTATGGTAGTTGAAAAATCAAGAATGAAATATGCATTGCCATAACTCAGTCTGTCAGATTGAATAATTTTTCTTTAGTTTTTAGAAAGTTCCATTTTTAAATGTTAACATTATTTTGGGGCTCTAGAAAAATATTTAGCTGTCTAAGAATGACAGCTAATTATTAAATATATAAACATATATAAATGTATATGTATGTACATGTGGATATGGATGGATAGATCTAGGTAGATGGTTTTGAACTCCATTTGTTACCTTAAGAAATACTTAGTGTATTCATATATAATTTATTCATTTATTTTTTTTGTTTGTTTTGAGACAGTATCTCTTTACATAGCCCTGGCTGTTACGGAATTCACTGTGTATTCTAGGCTGGCCTCGAACTCAGAGAAATCCTCCTTCCTCTACCTCTTAAGTGCTGGGAGTAAAGGTGTGTACCCCCACACTGTGTGCAGTACATGATTTGGAGTAAAGGTGTGTACCCCACACTGTGTGCAGTACATGATTTGGAGTAAAGGTGTGTACCCCCACACTGTGTGCAGTACATGATTTGGAGTAAAGGTGTGTACCCCACACTGTGTGCAGTACATGATTTGGAGTAAAGGTGTGTACCCCACACTGTGTGCAGTACATGATTTGGAGTAAAGGTGTGTACCCCACACTGTGTGCAGTACATGATTTGGAGCTATACGTGTTCAATGAAGCATGACATGTTGACAGTTTTCTCCCCAAATCTTTCACTTACAGTGAATTTGGGTCAAAAATCATCTCACTTAAGCCAATTATTAAAGTGTTGCCAAAACTATTTGAATCTCGAGACAAGGCTGTTCGGGATGAAGCCAAACTATTTGCTATAGAGATTTATAGATGGAATCGAGATGCTGTGAAACACACGTTACAAAATATAAATTCTGTCCAGGTAAGACACAGATTTCTTTGTTCATTTTTTTATAAGGCTAATATGGATGTATTTCCTACTTGTAATTGTTAATATCTATCCTTACACATAATTATTTTTTTATCTTGAAGATTTAAATGGGTTGAATTTCTGAGTATAGACTTTTTGTTATTACTATCTGTCACTCTCTTTCTGTCCCTCACCTCCACCTCAAATAGGGAGCAAGTCCTGTATCTTGTACATGTTAGACAAAACTGGGTTTTGTTTTGTTCAGGTATCTATAGAACATCTCCATCTTCTGTTTCCCCAGCCCTGGTAATATTAAATCTATCAACTTAAAACGTCCCTTTATAGTTCTGTTGAGTAGGAGGACTTGCTTGGATGAAACAATTCTATCATATATTTATTTTTGGAGCTTTTTTGATAATTTAGCATAATTGAATTCATAAACTAGTGATACTGTCTTAAACTAATGAATTTGGGAAGTTGGAGCAATATCGCACAGGTTAAGGGCATTTGCAGCTCTTGCAGAGCCAGCCTTCACATAGCCCCTGCATGTGTGAACTACACTTCACACATGAAGTTTACACTCATACACATAAAAGAAAATAAATCTATCTTAAAGAATTTTGTTCTTAGACATAAACCTTTAGTGTGGTAAAGTAATAAGTTGATTTGACTTATTTGACAAGAGTGACAAAATACAGTTTAAATTTGTCTTTAGTTGATTTTCCTATTAGTACCATATAAACAGAAAGTGAGTCCAAAATATCAATAAGTACAAGTTTTATGTTTTCTAATAGTGGGGTATACATTTTTAAAATATTTTGTTCATACTTGCAGTTGAAAGAATTAGAAGAAGAGTGGGTCAAGCTGCCAACGGGTGCTCCTAAGCCAAGTCGGTTTCTGCGTTCCCAACAAGAACTAGAAGCGAAACTGGAACAGCAACAGTCGGCTGGTGGAGATGCAGAAGGGGGTAAGCCAGTGTTTAAACAATAGCTTCAATTTAAAAATTAGTGAATTTCAGTGGGCATATTTTGGAGAACTTCTTTTAATAAGACCTGAGTCATATGCTACTAAATAACTCTGATCTTTTTTCTATTGAAATCTCATCCTGGGAGCTGGAGAAGTGGTTCAGCCAGTGGCCAAGAGCATTTACTGCTCTTCTAGAGGACCCAGGTTTGCTTTTTCAGCACCCCCACAGTGACTCACAACCATCTGTAGTCCCAGTTCCAGAGAATCTTGTCTCTCTCTTGTCCTCTTCGGGTACCACTTGCACATAGTACATAGACATGCATTCAGACAAACACCCATACACATAAAATAAACTTTAAAAAACTATAAGGGGTATGAAAAGATATATAACTGATGAGTAAAACTATCATTTTGGGGGGTGTTTATGTATGATGGGTAGGTACACATAGGTCACAGTACATGTATAGAAGCTTCAGGTGTTGGTCCTTACCTTTCCATTTTTTTAAACGTTTTATTATTTTTTTAAATTACTTTAATTTTTTTAGTTTAAGTTTCATATGTGTCTGTCTCTGAAAGTGTATGCTATACGTGTGCTGGTACCAGAAATGCACATCAGAGCCCATGAAACTGGACTTAAAAGTCAATTGTGGGAGGCTGGAAAGATGGCTTGGCAGTTAAGAACACTGACTGTTCTCCCAGAGGTCCTGAGTTCAGTTCCCAGCAACCACATTGTGGCTCACAACCATCTGTAATGGGGTCTGATGTCCTCTTCTGGTGTGTCTGAAAACAGCAACAGTATACTCACATAAAATAAATAAATCTTTTTTTAAAGTCATTTCTGATCTACCTATTGTGGATTTGGAGAATTGAACTTGGCTCCTCTGTAAGAGCTGCTAAGTCATCTGACCAGCGCTCTCTCTGGTTTTAGGGCCCAGTCTTTTCAGCTAGGCTTGCTGGCCCACAAGCTTCTCTGGTGTCAGCCTCCCATCTCCTATAGGTGCTGAGATTGCAGATGCTTGCACTACTGCGTCTGGCTTTTTCCTGGGTTTTGAGGATCTAAAATCAGGTTTAAAAAAAGAAAAGATTTTAAGATTTGTTTTGTTTTTTTCTTCAAAGGTGGTGATGATGGTGATGAGGTACCACAGATAGATGCTTATGAACTTTTGGAAGCAGTAGAGATCCTTTCCAAACTTCCCAAAGACTTTTATGACAAAATTGTAAGTAATGGTTAAGCTTCTTTAATTTATTTTAAGTGATAACTTAGGTTAAAGTCCGAGAATGTTCTGCTGAGCCCTTGCTTGGTGTACCTCCCCACTCTCCACATATCTTTCTAGTAAAGTGGGTTGCTTCTTTCTCTTTCTTCCTTTACTATATATAACCATATTCCAACATTTAAAAAATAGAGCAAGACATCTTACCAAAAATCAGAACTTTTTCAACATTTTTCAGAACTTTTTTCCTCATTTATTCTATTGTTTTATCTTTTAAATCAATCTCAATCTCTCTCTCCCTCCCT
>NW_021604757.1:2934747-2943702 GCF_004785775.1 Grammomys surdaster | reverse complement strand
GGAGTTTTGAGACAGAGTTTCTCTGCATAGCCCTGGCTGTCCTGGAACTCACGCTGTAGACCAGGCTGGCCTCGAACTCAGAATTCCACCCCCTTCTGCCTCCCAAGTGCTGGGACTAAAGGCATGTGCCACCACTGCCAGGCTTAAATATCTCTTAAACTCATCTCTTTTAGGAATGACAGAATGGCTCAGCACATAAAGGTACTTGCTTTCAAGCTTGGTAACCTGAGTGGAAAGAGAGAAGTGACTCCTACAAGTTCACCTTTGACTGAGATTTCTTGACTTTTTTGTTTGTTTGTCCATATAACTAACTGTCTTGGTGGGCCTGAGCATCATGGGATGTTCAGAAGCATATGTAGCTTTTACCCACTAGACATCACTAGAGTCAGTGATACGATGGCAGGCATGTCTCCAAACATTGCTGTTTCCAAATAGAGAAAAAAGTATCTCCATTTGAGAAATACAGCCCTACCCTAATCACTACCATGTGTTCTTACCTAAAGATACTTCTTTGAAAAGGAAAAATTTCTCATGTTGAAACATAATCTAAATTTTCCAGTGGCTTCCATGAGTCTGAAGACAGTGTCTGAAATCATCCTATAGCCATGCTTTCTCACCTTGAAACCTCAACTTACCTTTCATCTATATTTATAGCAATTGACACTTTCTGTTCCAGACATGTGTATTTCTCTAGGTAGCAAATAGGCCACTGGTTTTTTTTATTTTTAACTCTGAGCTTTAACCTATAATGTTATTCTCTTGATATTTATCTCATAGTACATTTTCAACTTTTAGATCTCACCTTAAGCATAATTTTTGTTTGTTTAGATTTGTTTTATGTGAGTACACTGTCTCTCTCTCTTTGGACACACCAGAAAGGGGCATTGGCTCTCATTACAGATATATGAATATATATGAATAAAAATTCTATGAACAAGCTGGGTGGTAGTGGCACACGTCCCTTCTCCTAGCACTTAGGAGGCTGAGACAGGTGGATTTCTGAGTTCAAGGTAGCCTGATCTACAGGTAGAGTTCCAGGACAGCCAGGGCTACACAGAGAAACCTTATCTCAAAAACAACAAAACAAAAACATTTTATGAACAAAATAGCTAGCCCTCATTAACTATTTTGTCGTTTGGTTTTTTTAATCTCACTTTAGAAAATTTTTCAGAAACAAACAACAATAAAACTCCCCGGACTTTAAATTAGTTGAGTATATGAAATGGAATTTATTCTACTGTATTTTATGTTCTACAGTGATTTATATTCTGTTTGCAGGAGGCAAAAAAATGGCAAGAGAGAAAAGAAGCTCTGGAGGCTGTAGAAGTACTAGTGAAAAACCCCAAGCTGGAAGCAGGCGACTATGCAGATTTAGTAAAGGCATTAAAGAAGGTAATAACGGGCAGAGCTTCAGCATTGGTATCCTGACAGCCACTGAAATTCTCTTCATTAGTAATTCAGTGTTTTTTTTTTAAATCACAAATATATTGACATTTAAGGAACACTATAATAATATTTCACTCAGAGACTTCTATAATTTTTAAAATTTAGAATTTAAAAAACTTACTGTCCTATGTTAGGGATTGGTTTTATCTTAACTTTTTCAATTTAATAAGTCATTGATAGCTTAGGGTCTTGCTGATCTAGATCCAAGTTTTTATAGTTCTATATTTTTATAAGGTCAGCTGTTAAGTGGGGTGAGTTGAATTATGCAAATATTAAGTGTGAAGTATTTTGTTTTATAGTGAATGATACCAGATTGTAATATATCAGAAAGCCAACCAAATTTTCTGAAGGGAAATGGAGGAGGAGTGGATCTCAGGGAGAGAGGATGTTGGAAAAGGCACTGGGAGGAGTGGAGGAAGGGAAAACTGTGGTTGGGATGTGATGTATGAGAGAAAAATTTAAAATAAAAAAATAGCCAGGCATAGTATCACAAGGTTTTATTCCTAGCACTCATGATTGGGAGCCAGCCTGGTCTACAGAAAATGGTCCAGACAGATAGGGCTACACAAAGAAACCCTGTCTTGAAAAAAAAAAAAAAATCCTTTTCTTCAGATGAGGATAGTAGGAAGAATAGTCAAAAGGCTACAAACAAAGGAAAATAAAGTTGTTCTTAAGATACTTATGATGACATTTTCCTTTTTATATTTGATTTTATGTATACCTACAACTATTCAAATTTGAATCCATATATTAACTTTACAGTAACACTAAAAAATGGAGGAGTGGTAAAATAGAAGAAAATTTACTTTGAAGAATGAGGTGCACACTGATTCCTCTTCCCTCCATTGATAATTCCTTTTCTCACTCCTTCTAAATCAAATAATCTCAAATGAAAATTCCCATTTTCTTTAATGTAAGTGGGAAGAATTACATATTTTGAAATTCCTTATGATATTTCTAAAAACAACTGTTCTCTTCACCATCCCCTTCCTTTCTTTTTTAAAATAAGGTCCCAGGAACTGATTGTGTAGTCCAGGCTGGCTTACACTTATGATGATCCTCTTGCCTTCGCCCCCTGAACATTATATTATTATGTGTATGAACCACCGTGCCTAGCTGAAATAATTTTCTCACCTGTCTTTTGAGTTGTTACCTGACTTAGCATAATTTATGAACACACTTATCAACCTTCATCTTAAGATTTGAATCTATATTATTCTTCAGATTTTATATGTTCCTGATTTTGTTGCAAGTCTTTTTTTCTTTTTAATCACATACAACCTGATCTGGCTTCCAACTTCTGTTGTCATGGAGGATAACCTAGAGCTCCTACCTTCATCTGTGTATTGGAGCTATGGGCATATACAGGTCTGGTTAACGCCTCACCCTATCTCCGTCTGTCTGAGACAGGGTCTCTCTATATAGGCCAGACTGGCCCAGAACTCAGAGATCATCCATTTCTTTCTGCCTAAACCTCCCTAGTGCTAGGATTAAATACATATCAACAAGTCTGATCTTACTCATTTTTTGACATACTTACTGGTTAGTTTCATTGATTGATTTCCTTCCCCTCTTTTAACAGCATATTTTTATTTCAACTACTGTTAACTAGTGGCTTACATTACCAGTTAAAGATAGGTACTAATTGGCTGGGCATGGTAGATGTCTATGAGTTTAAGACTATCCTAGTCTATAGAGTGAGTTCTACAGCAACCTCACATAACATGTCTCAAAATTAATAAGACTAATTGATAACTGCTTACAAGAAAGTTGCATTTTAATGTTGTAAGTCCAGATAGTAAGAGAAGCTGTAACACTATTTTTTGGGATCATGTTGCCAAAACTGGTCTATATAGACTATATTGACTCAAGTAATCCTCCAACCTCAACCTCCTGAGTAGCTGGAACTCTGGGCACACCTGGCTAGCACTTTTAATTAGAGAAAAAACTTATATTAATTTGTAGTTTTAAGCTAATCTTTTTTCCCTGTGTCAAGACAGAAGCCACTAAGAAAACTAATCACTTGAATTTTCCTATTGTGTCAAGTAAAAGTCCTTCATAAATACTTTGAAAAGCAAAAAACAAAACCAGGTGGTGGTGGCATGTGCCTTTAATCCCAAGTCAACAGGCAGAGGCATGCAGGTCTCTGAGTTCTATTCACTTCCATGTTTTCAGTTGTGAGACTAGTTTAGGCAAACTGAACTGTGACAGTGAGTATGTGAGAGGCAGGTATTGCATTAATTAAGTCTTTGAAATAAATAGACTCAGAACATTTTTCTTTTTCCAGACAGAATCTCACTATGCAACCTAGACATGTGAGCTGGCTTGAACACCATGAGTTTTTTCTCTCTCTTTTTCTTCTTGTGTTTAGATTTATATATATGGCTGTTTGCCCTACATATGTAAATATACACAACTTGCATGCCTGTGGAAGTTAAAAGAGGCTGTTACACCTCTAGAATTGGAGTTACAAATGTTTGTGAACCACCACATGGGTACTAGGAACTGAACCTACTATATGGTTCTCTGCAGCAAATGCTCTTGACCACTAAGCCAGCTTTTCAACACTCTTTATATTTGTTTGTTGTTGTGGGTTTGTTTTTGGTTTTGTTTTTTGTTTTTGAGACACATTTGGGATAAAAGGCATCCACCATCACTACCTGGCCTGTGAGCTCATCTCTTATAAAGAAAATGGAGTTGCCATATGATACTGGCTTAGAGGTAGAGAGATATTCAATAATGATATCAAAGGCTATTAAGTTTGTATAGATGTAAATTGGAATTTGCTAGTTGGTGACCTGAAGCAAATTAATCTCTTTCATTTTTAGAAATTTTCCAAAATTTTGGTAATAATACCTACTTTATACAATTTGGGTGAAATTAAATCTAAATAGCATTACAAAGCATCTCCAAAATTGTGGTACCTAATTTGTTTTTAAGAAATATCAACATGTTTTAATTTTTTATTCCTTAGGGAAGATAATTGCTAACTCTTAGTATGATATGTATATTAGAGGTTGTTTAATTCAGAGTCTAAAGAGTTCAGCATTCTATTTATAGAATTAAGAACTATGTAAAACCAAAGCAATAGCTTGCTTCTATTAGAGAAGAGAATGAAAAAAAAAATAAAACAAAGATTTGTGAGTACTTTAATAAAACAGCATTTTAACACCAACTGAGACAGGCAGTTTACTGTGGCAAACTGTTACCAGGAAGAAACCCAGTCATTACCGTGTTGCTGAATTGATGCTTATCTATGAATTTAGATAAGTGTTGGGCTTTGAGTTTCTAGAAAGGCTGTAGTATAAACTGCTAAAGGAGAATGTTCTAGGAGAAATGAAAGAAAACCTCAGTCGCCTGTGTAACTAAATGGCTTGTACAGAAATGGTTACAGGTTACAGTGGGATTCGCAATAACCACAGCAGTTTGTACTAATGCTTGTATGGGTGTAAATTTATAGCAGAGCTGTTGCCCGTGTCTTTTGGAAATATGTTTGTTTGGTTTTCCTGTTCCAAAGTAATGACAGTAGACCTCCAGCTTCTGCTACACTTAGGGTCAGAGATTTGGTATGTTGGGTTTTGCTTTTGTGTTTCTTGATGCTAGTGTTTGATACCAGGGCCTCAGTATGTGCTGGACAAGCCCCTTTACCACTGAGCTGCATCCCCACTCAGTGTGCCTATCTCACTCTTTTTTGTTTCTTTCTTTTCCTTCTCTCCCTTCAATAACAGCAACAAGAAGAAGAATATCACATAGTGGGGGCTTATAAATTCATTATTATTAAGATTTTACTCTTTTGTAAGAAATAAAACTGGTTACCTATTGGCATATTTTTCAAGAGGTTTTTTGGTTTTTTTGGTTTTGATTTTTTGAGACAGGGTTTCCCTGTGTAGCCCAGGCTGTCCTGGAACTCACTCTGTAGACCAGGCTGGCCTCGAACTCAGAAATCCTCCTGCCTCTGCCTCCCAAGTGCTGGGATTAAAGGCGTGCGCCACCACTGCCCGGCTCAGGAGTTTTTTTGAAGATACATTTTTATTTCTAGTACCTCTTTCTACGGGATTATGACTTTTGTTTTGTTTTTTACCTTTGCAGGTTGTTGGAAAGGACACCAATGTCATGTTGGTAGCTTTGGCAGCAAAATGTCTTACTGGCTTAGCTGTTGGGCTAAGAAAGAAATTTGGACAATATGCGGGACATGTAAGTAATATTCTATTTAGATGTAAATCTGAAAAATTATCAGAAATGGTAGGCTAATTTGTTTTATATTTTAAAACAGCTCTTGGCATAGATTTTTATGTTGGACAAAGTAAACATCTCACTGGTTTCATATATATTCAATCTAGCTCGTGTAAAAAATCAGACACTTGGACTGAAGTACTTGGTTTGTTTGCTTATTATTTACTTAATATATCCTTCTTTGCTTTTATAACTATGAAATACATGTAGTTGAAATAAAATTGTAAAGCCTGTAGGATTGTGCAGTATGGTTCACTAGTGAAAACATCTCCTTAGCATGCATAAAGTCCTGGGTTGTCTTTCTGACCACTCTGACCCTAAGGGGAAAATGTTTTTAGTTGGTAGCAATCAAGTTTAGTAATAGAGTTAATAAATTGAGATGTTTTCCTTAACTATATCCTCTAAATTTGGTCTGAATTACTTAGAATGAGTTATCATTCTGAAATTTTGGCATTTGTCAATTTTATACACAGGTTTTTTGTTTTTTGAATGTATATGAGTACACTGTTGCTGGCTTCAGACACGCCAGAAGAGGGCATTGGATCTCACCTTAGATGGTTGTGAGCCACCATATAGTTGCTGGGAATTGAACTCAGGACCTCTGAAAGAGCAGCCAGTGCTCTTAACTGCTGAGCCATCTCTCCAGCCAGTTTTATTGTTATGTTAATATGTAGCCTTACTAAAGACTAGTAACTCCTCATGTATTAAAGATAATTTCTGAGAACTAAAACTAAAGTAGATATTAACAAATAAAAATGAATTGTGCTGCTTATTATTATGGAAATAAAAATACAGCACTAGCTGTGTGTGATGGTACACATCTTTAATCCCAATTTGGAATTCTGAGGCAGATCTCTTGAGTTTCAAGCCAGCCTGATCTACAGAGTAAGTTTCAGGACAGCCAGGGCTACATAGAGAATCCCTGTCTTAAAAAAACAAAAAAGCCCAAACAAACGAAAAAACTACTTTTAGGGAGGTGGGGTCGGGGTGGGGTCTCTGAATCCCTGGCTCCTGGCTGAAAACTATTTTTAAGATTTACATCAATCTGCTAAGCAATGGCTGAGTGATTGATTGCCTTACCTTGTAGTTTGAGTTGTTACTGGTTCTATTTAACTTACTGTTTGGCTAAGATGGTTCCATCTGCTTAATTTGGGATTTTTTTTCCATTAAAATTATATGTAATATACTGTCAGACAAATGGCAGGGCAGTTAAGAACACTTCCTACTCCTGTGGAGAATATTCCATATAAATGGACTTAGAGAATGTGTAGTCATTCACGAGTGGCTTCCTTTCACTTAGCTTAATTTTGAAAATTCTGGATCTGTCATACTATAGTATGTATTAGGACTTCATTCTTGCTTTTTAAAATTAAGTATATGTGTATGAGTGTTTTGACTGCGTGTATGTATGTGCACCACATGTGTTCCTGGTGCCTATGGAGGTCAAAGAGAGCAGTGTAACTCCTGGAACTGGAATTATGGGTATTGCGAGCTATGATGTGTGTGCTGGAAACCAAATGTGGGTCCTATGAATGAATAGCATGTGCTCCTAAACTGCTGAGCTATCTTATCTCTCTATCCCCTGCAGTACTTCATTCATGTTTGTTAGAGTATTATTGTAGCTGTTCATCTTTACAGGTTGTGCCAACAATTTTGGAAAAATTCAAAGAAAAGAAGCCTCAAGTCGTGCAAGCCCTGCAGGAGGCAATTGATGCAATCTTCCTAACTGTAAGTTGGTGGCATGGAACTTACGGTTTTGTCTTAATACATGTTGTCACTATAATAATCTGACAATTTGTAGTTGAAAAAGCTCATTGTCATCTTCTTCTAAAGACCACACTACAGAACATCAGTGAGGATGTTTTAGCAGTAATGGATAATAAAAATCCCACCATCAAGCAGCAGACATCACTTTTTATTGCAAGAAGCTTTCGTCACTGCACTTCTTCCACGTTACCGAAGAGTCTACTAAAGCCCTTTTGTGCTGCTCTACTTAAGGTAATTGGGTGTAGTTTATATATTTTTCCTACTAGTTATATATAATGACTACATGACTGTAATACCGTAGATTGTGATCTTTTTTTTTTTTTTTGGTTTTTCGAGACAGGGTTTCTCTGTATAGCCCTGGCTGTCCTGGAGCTCACTCTGTAGACCAGGCTGGCCTCGAACTCAGAAATCCGCCTGCCTCTGCCTCCCAAGTGCTGGGATTAAAGGCGTGCACCACCACTGCCCGGCTAGATTGTGATCTTTAAAGGAGCAAACACTCTGAACCCAAGTTTTGTAACTGTCATGTTCTGCTTTTGAAGGATGACGTTAGCCAAGAATAAGCGTCAAACTAGAGTGTACGAGGGAATAAGGCATTTTAGATTAAAGGTTAAAGGAAAAGAAAGCATGGTGGGTTGGCAGGATGTCTCAGAGGATAAAGACTAGCCACACAATATCCTAAGTTAATTCCTCAGATCCCCTTTAAAGGTGAAAGGAGAGACATTCATATATACATAAATATACACATAGAGTGTGTATATGTGTATGTATGTAAACAATGTTTAAAGCACTTACAGAGGATGGACAAATGGCTCAGCAGTTAAGAGCTGCTTTTGTAAAGAATCCAGGCATGGTTCCTGGCACCTCCATGGTGGTTCACAACCATCTGTGACTTTAGTTCTCGGGGCTCCAACATCTTTTCTGACCTCTGTGGGGACCAGGCATATACATGGTACACATGTATTACATGTAGGCAAAACACTCACATCAAAGAAAATAATTACATTTAAAAAAATGACATTTACTTGGTGAATAACTAAATTAATATTTGAATTAGTTAACTAGGTGAATTAAGATTTCTGAAATCCAGAAAATAATGTGGAAGATTAACTGTTAATTGGCAAAAAAAAAGCTTTCAGTAAACTTCAGTAAATTATAAAGGGAAAATTCTTATCCAGCAACTATTGTTCAAAATAAAAGTAGTTGTAACTAGAGTTCATTGTATTAAACATCATTTACTTCTGTGTAGCACATCAATGATTCTGCTCTTGAAGTCAGAGATGCTGCATTTGAAGCACTGGGTACTGCTTTGAAGGTGGTTGGTGAGAAAACAGTAAACCCATTTTTAGCAGATGTTGACAAACTCAAACTTGATAAGGTACGTTAGTAATGGTCATCTCTTTGCAGACCTATCCTACCCTATCCTATCCTATCTATCCTATCCCGTCCCGTCCCGTCCCCGTCCGTGTCCCTGTGTCCCCGTGTCCCCCTCCCCCTCCCCCTCCCCTCCCC
>NW_021604757.1:2895619-2934347 GCF_004785775.1 Grammomys surdaster | reverse complement strand
TCTGTTGAACTGTTGTCTAATGATAGATTCTGAAGAGGGAACAGACATTGCCTTCAGTTGTGTACTCACTCTTGAGCCCACCATGCTCTAGTGGACAGTTTTATGACCCTGGTTAAATTCAAAATGTCATAGGACAGTACAGAAAGGCATGAATGTTGAAAAGGGAATTGTATGGAGGAGGGTGTGAGTAATACGGATGAGAGAAAGTTATGAGTAGATAAGTGTGCCAGTAATTACAACATACTGTATATGAGTGTGTGTGTGTGTTTGTGTGTGTATTTATATATGAATACACCAAAAAATAAAAGATAAAAAAATTTGAGAGTACTTACATGTTTTTTGTGAATTTTAGTTTGTTTATTGCCAGTTTCTTTTTTGTTGTTGTTGTTGGGTTTTTTATTTGTTAAACAGTTTCTTGGTTTTTCAAGACAGGGTTTCTCAAGTAGCCCTGGCTGTCCTAGAATTTGTTTTGTATACCAGGCTAGCCTCGAACTAGAGATCTGCGAACCTCTGCCTCCCTCCCAAGTGCTAGTATTAAAGGCATGTGCCATACTTGGTTCATGCTTGCCAGTTTCTGTAAGGAAAAAAAGTTTATGTTGCAAACATGTGCATGTGTTTGAAATCAGTTTTGGAGGGTGCTCTCTGGGCAATTTTGTCTTTTCTGTTTTACTAAAAAAGAAAACATTGATAATTGATCCATATTCTTCAGTTTATTCTCTAGTGATATTTCAGAACAAGTTTGTTGAAATTTTAATCAAAGCTACAGTGATACAATAGTAAGATAAAAATATCTTTCAAATTATAACCTAACCAAAGCTGAATAACTAATCTATAGAAGATGTAATACAGAACTATACTTTCTTAAATGTAAATAAATATATTTCATCAAAATCATAGCTGTTTAAGGCTGGGTAGTGGTGACGCACGCCTTTAATCCCAGCACTTGGGAGGCAGAGGCAGGTGGATTTCTGAGTTCGAGGCCAGCCTGGTCTACAGAGTGAGTTCCAGGACAACCAGGACTACACAGGGAAACCTTGTCTCGAAAAAACCAAAAAACAAACAAACAAACAAACAAAAAAAACCACAAAAACATAGCTGTTTAGGTAACTTTTGTAATTTTAGTTTATAAAGAAATAAAACATACGTCAAATATACTGCCAAAAAAATTACAGATAAGAATTACAAAAAAAAGCCATAATATTTTCTGATCTTCTTTTGTATAGTTGTGGCTTAATGACTTCTAAGTAATAATGTAATGGCTGTGTTTTTAAAGTTATTGGAACATAATGATGCTCATATTGTTTTCTCTAGATCAAAGAATGTTCAGAAAAAGTCGAACTGGTTCATGGTAAAAAATCTGGACTTGCCGCTGAAAAGAAGGAATCCAAGCCTCTACCTGGAAGGGCTGCTGCATCAGGGGCTGCAGGGGACAAAGACACAAAAGATGTTTCAGGACCCAAACCAGGACCGTTAAAAAAAGCACCTACTGCCAAGGTTAATAGACTTCTGTGACAAGGTCTTAACTTTGTAATCCATGCTGGTCTGAAGCGAAGGATGCCTTAAAATCAGTCATCTTTGTACTTCAGTCTCCCAAGTGCTGGAATTACTGATGTATGCTACCACACTTGGCTTAAAAGATGGCTTAAAAATTAGGATTTAGTAAGATAAGAGTCTGGTTTTCATATTCATGGTTATTCTTCTAATATGTCTTAATTTGAGAAATGGATTCCTTGGCCACATTGCAAATAAAACAGGTCTTAACAAACACATTGTATCATAACTACATTTTTTTCTTTATAACCTGCCTGGAAGCTGGCAAGTTGACTTAGTGGATAAAAGAGCTTGCTTCTAAGTTTGATAACCAGAATTCAATCTCTCATATCCACATGATGGAAAGAGAGAAAAAAATTAATGAACAACAGTACACCCACACTCTAAATAAATAGTGTAATTTTTTTTTTTCTTTACAACTATGACTAGGAGCAAGGTAGTGCTGCTACATGCCATTAATCCAGCCCTTGGGAGCTAGCCTGGTCTATGGGGTGAGTTCCAGAACAGCCAGGGTTACATAGAGAAACTGTGTCTCAAAAAAACCAGACCAAAACAATAAAAATAGTAATAACATGCCTTATTTTTTTAAAATGGTAAACATTTTAATCATTTTTCTTTTTAAGTTTTCTTTTTAAGAGCTAACTTATTTACATAACCAAGGCTGATGAGCTGTTCACCAGGACCTATATGATAGAAGGAGAAATTTCCTCTCTAAGGAAGGGAAATTTGATTCTGCAAGTCTTCATCTGACCTTCAAATAGTGTGTGTCCATTCATTCCACCCCATGATCCCTCAGCCCCTGGAATAAATAAATAGGGCTGGCCAAATGATCAGTGATGTTTGCCGTCAGTATTGACAACCTGAGGTCAGTCCTTAGATCCCACGGTGAAAGGAAAGAACCAGGTCCTAAAAGGTTGTTGCCTGACTTCCACACGTGTGCTATGGAGTGGATGTACACCCATACGAGCAATAGCAATAAATATATAAAGATTTAAAAATAGTGGTATTAGAGGCATTGAAGACCCAACTGTTAATCTCAAATTAATCTGTAAATATGGTATAATTCCAGTTATTTTTTATTGTTATTGTTTGAGAGAGAGTCTCTTTATATAACCCTGAGTGTCCTAGAACTCACTATGTAGACTAGGCTGACCTAGAACTTACAGAGATCCAACTGACTCTGCCTCATTCTCCTGAATGCTGGGTTTAAAGCATGTATTTCTGTGCCTGGCCCTCCAGATTTTTGTTTGTTTTTTAAGACAGGGCTTCTTTGTCTAGCAGTCTTGGTTGTCCTGAAACTCTGTACATCAGGCTGTCTTCAAACTCAGCGATCCACCTGCCTTTGTCTCATGTGTGCTGGGATTAAAGGAATGTGTCACCACTGCTGGGCTGCAGTTTATTTTTATAAAGACTTTATGTATGTGAGGTCGTGGTTGTCTGTGGAAGCCAGAATGGTATTCAGAACCCTTGGAGCTAGGGTTTGAGACAGTTATCCTTCTGCTATAGTTGTTTGGAACTGAGCATCAGTCCTCTTGAAGAGGAGCAAAAGCTTTAAACCACTGAACCACCTCTCCAGCCAGACCCCAGTTCAACATTTTTATTTAATTTGTTTTATTATTTTTTATGTATTTTATATATACACGAGTGCTCTATCTTCATGTATGCCTGCATTCCTGAGAAGGGGATCAGATGTCATTATAGATGGTTGTGAGCCGTTATTAGGTGGTTGGGAATTACACTTAGGACTTCTGTGAGAACAGCCAGTGTTCTTTAAATCTCTGAACCATCTCTTCAAGCCCAAGGTTTTTTTGTTTTGTTTTGTTTTGTTCTGTTTTTTGGTTTGGGGGTGGGGGGGGTTGGAGGAGGTTTGTTTTTTTGAGACTGGGTTTTTCTCTGTGTAGCCCTGGCTGTCCTGGAACTCTCTCTGTAGACCAGGCTGGCCTCCAACTCACAGATCCTCTGCCTCTCTGCCACTGCCTAGTACCCACTTAGCTGCAAGTTTTTGTTTGTTTTATTAACTCACTTTGAATTAGAAACTTTTAATATGCAGGCTGCAAATGAGGCAAGTATTCATGGATGGTCTTTGGGTCTCTGTATGTTTGATGTTGTGGTAATTCTGTGGACAGTAAACATTTGCTTACTTTTAAGGGGATCTCATTTTAATAAAAGTTTGAAGAATCAAAATATGTAAAAAACAGAACAAAAACTGCTTTTATAAAATTTTAAGTAATTTGTGGTTTTAAATTTTTCTTTTAGGCTGGTGGACCACCTAAGAAAGGCAAAACAACTGCACCAGGTGGTTCAGCAAGTGCTGGAACAAAGAATAAGAAAGGATTGGAGACCAAAGAAATAGCAGAGCCAGAACTCTCAGTGAGTATTACACATGAGAAAGTTAAGGCCCTGAGGGGATTGGAGGTCTTCCTGAGTTCTTTAACATACAGTAAATTCATATCTTTTAGCTACTAATAGATGTCTTCCATGAGAAGAATGCCTTTTACTGCAGAAGACTCAAATGCCGTAGTTACCTGTAGGGGTGTTTTAGTTTTAGCTGGGTTTCTTTTATGTTGGTTCTTAAAACTGTCTCTAATTATGATGTTGTTGTATCTTATAGATTGAAGTATGTGAAGAAAAAGCTTCAGCTGTTCTTCCCTCAACCTGTATTCAACTTCTAGACAGTAGCAACTGGAAGGAAAGGCTGGCCTGTATGGAAGAATTTCAAAAGGTACAAAACTAGGATGAAACAGAGTATAAAATTAGATTATGTAGACACAACAAAAATACTGAATTAACATTTGTTTTCATTGCTGAGTTTTATAATTAGTCAATGTTTCCTAATATAAGCTGAGGTTGAGCTTTCTGTTTCTGTTGTGTAGCTGTTTAGTGCTTGTCTTTAACATTCTCATTCTGACTTCCTTCTCTAAGCGTGAAAGTTAGTAATTTTTCAAGAAAATTAAATTCTTATTGTGAATTATAAGGCTTAGAAGAATTTTTAAGTTTTTTAAGTTGTTAATAAATATAATAAACAAGCTGGGCAGTGGTGGGGCACGCCTTTAATCCCAGCACTTGGGAGGCAGAGGCAGGCGGATTTCTGAGTTCGAGGCCAGCCTGGTCTACAGAGTGAGTTCCAGGACAGCCAGGACTACACAGAGAAACCCTGTCTCGAAAAACCAAAATAAATAAATAAATAAATAAATAAATAAATAAATAAATAAATAAATGTAGGAAGCAAACAGATCTTGCCGTGGAAAATAGATGATTTTTTTCTATTTCTGTACTCCATTATCATGATGATTTCTTGATAGAAAACACATTATATATTGGTATGAGAAACTGTCCAAACTTTTGAAATTTTATTGGTCAGGGTTCTTCAGAGGAACAGAAATGATAGAATTTCTATGGAGACACACAGACACACACACAGGGAATTTATTAGAGTAGCTTTCCAGCTGTGTTCCAGCTAGTCCAACAATGGCTATCAGTTCTTTAGTCCACAAGGCTGGATGTCTCAGCTGGTCTTCACTATATGCTAGAATCACAAATTGGGCTCTAAGGGTAGTGAAGGAATGAACTTGGCAATGAGAGTGAGTGTAAGCAGGCCAAGAGCAAAAGAGTCAGGAGAAGATGTGGCCCAGATTGAAGGTAGATCTTTTGACTCAAAAGATAGGGATTAATGAAGATCTTCCCACTTCAAATGATTTAATTAATAAAACACCCCTCACACTACATAGTGAGAGCCTGTCTTTAAAAAAAAGCTAGCCCAATTTTTTTAAAGCCATGATTGGGAGGAAATCAGGGGACATGTAGAACTCTTTCTGTTTGATGCCAGCCTGGTCTACATTGTATGTTCCAGGATAGCCATGGGTATGTAGAGAGACTATCTCAAAAAAATAAAAAACAAAACCAAAAAAACCTCTCAGAGGTGTATGCAGCTGATTGGGTTTTAGTTCATTCTAGATGTTGTCACATTGACAGCCAAGATAGCCATCACAGGAATGATGCAATTTAGCTCATTTTAGCATATACTATGATTGCAATATTATGAGAGATATAGAAAAGGGAATGTAACTCTCCTAATTTTAGCTCCTTTCCATTGTCAGAAATAACTACGGACTTGACTTTAAGAGCTACCTTCACTTGAAACTATTTTAACTTTCACTTTAACCCTTTAATTTTCTTGTCTTATTTTATTTATAGGCTGTTGAATTAATGGAGCGAACTGAAATGCCATGCCAGGCATTGGTGAAGATGCTAGCGAAAAAACCTGGATGGAAAGAAACTAATTTTCAGGTATTTTTTTTTCTTTCCTTTTTTTTTTTTCCTTAGGTTTTTCGAGACAAGGTTTCTCTGTGTAGTCCTGGCTGTCCTAGAACTCACTGTGTAGACCAGGCTGGCCTCGAACTCAGAAATCCGCCTGCCTCTGCCTCTGCCTCTGCCTCCTAAGTGCTGGGATTAAAGGCTTGCACCACCACTGCCCGGTGTTTTTCAAGTATTTTTAAGTTGTACATTTAATGTTTTTTATTTTTAAATAAATAAATAAATAAATAAATAAATAAATAAATAAATGAGTGTTGGGCTGGAGAGTATTGGGCTCAGTGGTTAAAAGCGCTGACTGCTCTTCCAGAGGTCCTGACTTCAATTCCCAGCAGCCACATGGTAGCTCATCTTGTTATGGGAATCCGATGCCCTCTTCTGGTATGTCTGAAGACAGCTACAGTGTACTCATATACAGAAAGTAAATAAATAAATCTCAAAAAAAAAATGAGTGTAGGGAGACACTCATAAAATTGATACAGACCAGGCATAGTGGTGCATCCCTTTAATCCTAGCACTTGGCAGCAGAGGCAGGCTGATTTCTGTGAGTTGAGGCCATCTTGGTCTACATAGTGAGTTCTGGGACAGCCAGGGATACATAATAAGACCCTGTCTTGAAAAAAATCATGGGCCGGGCGGTGGTGGCGCACGCCTTTAATCCCAGCACTCGGGAGGCAGAGGCAGGCGGATTTCTGAGTTCGAGGCCAGCCTGGTCTACAGAGTGAGTTCCAGGACAGCCCGGGCTATACAGAGAAACCCTGTCTCGAAAAAAACCAAAAAAAAAAAAAAAGAAAAAAATCATGGAGGAAAAAAAAAAAAAAACAAGAAGAAAAATGATACGGGGGTTAGCAAGATGGACCAGTGGGTAAAAGGACTTGCCATTACCTGATGACCTAAATTTGATCCTTAGAACCTTTGATGGAAGAAGAGAACTGAATCCTAAAAGATGTCTTCTGAGCTCTACACATGCACCATGACATGCATACATCTATACTTAGATACATCATAAAATAAAAAATTAAAGTGATGCAGGATTTATCACTAGCTGTACATACAATATATGTTTTATTTTGACATCTTTTGAGTCCAATTTTTGCTACTCTACACCCTCCTTTTTTTCTATGTTTCATAGTTCCAACCCTTTCTTTTATCACCTTGGTATTTTCACAAAAGCTGAATGAATATTATGAAAGCTTTTGACCTTTATACCTCAACTCATGCTACCTTTTGTTGTCTATCATGTTTAAAACATCTTTTTATACAGCCTCTAGATAGGTGAAAGAACACCTGATTTTAGCCAATATTCTTCTATATTAGATCGTGTGTGTGTGTGTGTGTGTGTGTTGGCACACATCTTCCATTCTTTGGCACTATAACTTAACCTTAGCTATTATTTTTTGCCTACATAGGGTATAAAGGTATGCTAGAGGTAAGAGACTATCTCGTGTTTTTCCTAGGTATATACATAGCCTTTAATATTATGTTCATAGCCTTCTGGATTCTTGGGAATTTTTAGTTATGTTTTAAAGTTTCTTGAGAACCAGCTATGGTGGTTTGCACCTGTAGGTCCTAGAACTCAGGAGGTTGAGACAGGAAGATTACCATGTGTCTTAGTTAGGGTTTTATTGCTGTGAAGAGACACTACGACCAGGGCAACTCTTATAATGGAAAATATTTAATTGGGGGCTATCTTACAGTTTTAGTGGTTTAGTCCATTATCATTATGGCGGGAAGGATGGCAGCATGCAGACAGACATATTGCTGGAAGAGCCAAGAGTTCTACATCTTGATCTGCAGGCAACACAAGGAGACTGTGTGGCACACTAAACATAGCTTTAGCATATATGACATCACACCCCACCTTCACAATGACACATTTCCTCCAACAAAGCCACACCTCCTAATAATGCCACTCCTTATGGTCAAGCATTCAAACACATGAGTCTATGGGGGCTATACCTATTCAAACCACCACACCATGAACTAGAGGCCAGCCTTAGTTATAGGATGAGATCCTGTCTTAAAATATTATTTTTGCAAGTTCTTTGTTATGCGTATAAGTCTGTAGATGTTGTAGGTTTGATGTAGGCAGCTATAATATTATAGTAATTTTGGTGGCTTTATGCAGTCAGTATGATATACTCAGATGTATTAAGGATTATTATATTGAGATCAATGCAAAAATTAAAGATGAAAACATAAAAATCAAAATTTTGTGTAAAGATAAAGATACTTACAACCTAGCCTCACAACCTTCAGATTAATCTTTGTGACCTTCATGGTAAAAGGAGAGAGCCAGCTCCTTCACACTTTCCTCTGACCCGCATACTCCTCCTGTTTCATGAGTGAGCTCCCACATAGATATACAAAATCAGTTTTGAAATATGTTTTAAAATGTTTTTTAGCTCATAAGTTAAACATTGAGTGGTACATATTTTTCTTCTTGTATTCATTGTCAGTTAACTTTTTTAATAGATAAAAATTACTTTGGTTCTTCAAAATTTTGATTTCTATCTAATTATCCTTATAGATACTACATCTTCAGGTTCTGTGTAAGTAACTGAATGCCATTGGCTCCTCATAATGTTCTGATGTTTATTCTTGTTCAGGTGATGCAGATGAAGCTTCACATTGTTGCTTTGATTGCCCAGAAGGGAAATTTTTCTAAAACATCTGCTCAGATTGTATTAGATGGCCTTGTAGACAAGATTGGAGATGTGAAATGTGGAAACAACGCAAAAGAAGCCATGACAGCAATAGCTGAAGCGTGTATGCTGCCCTGGACGGCTGAACAGGTTAGTTCCACAGCTGTTTCCCTGTGTTGTCCCAGGTTTTCCTCAATTTTAACTTAGACCTACCTATTACAGTTAATTCTTGAGTAAAGTTTTTTGTTTTGTTTTGTTTTGTTTTGTTTTGTTTTTTTGGTTTTTTTTTTGAGACAGGGTTTCTCTGTATAGCCCTGGCTGTCCTGGGCTCACTCTGTAGACCAGGCTGGCCTCGAACTCAGAAATCTGCCTGCCTCTGTCTCCCAAGTGCTGGGATTAAAGGCGTGTGCCACCACCGCCCGGTGTTTTTTTTTTTTGTTTTGGTTTGTTTTGGTTTGGTTTTTCGAGTTGAGTAAAGTTTTTTATGTTGTGGGATTTTTGTATATGTGTATGCTGTGGCTGACCTGCAACTTACTATAGCAAGTAACATTAATTAATTTTGTTTTAAGACATTGTAATTGAAAATGATCAGTCAATGAAAAGTTTCAAAGAAGAATGCTTTTAAAAATCTGTCACCTCATTTCTTTTTAGGATAAATTAAGTCTTTTGTTAATCCTTGTAATTTAACACTTAAAAACTCATATTTAATACGTGTATGCCTTAAAGTCATAATTTATTTCTATGAGAAATATAAGAAAAAGTGGAGATCTGATGCTGTGTTTTCTGATGCTATTGTTTCAGGTGATGTCAATGGCCTTCTCACAAAAGAATCCCAAGAATCAGTCAGAAACTCTAAATTGGCTATCAAATGCAATAAAAGAATTTGGATTTTCCGAGTAAGTCTTAAAAAAAAAGTGAAATATAATTAAATATTTTGCCAAGTCTCTGGTCTTGATTTGTTTTTACTGCCTGTGCTTCTGTGCTTGCTTCTGCAGAACTGGGGTTGGGTTGTCTAACTTATATAAGAGACACACATTTGTTCTAGAAGGTCTGTGTTGACTTGTATTCTACATTTTGACATCCAGGTTTGTTTGTTTGTTTGTTTGGTTGGTTGGTTTTTTAACATTTTTTACACACACACATAGACACACACATACATATACATACACACACATTTACAAATTATTTAGGGTGGTGTGTGTGTGTTATCAGTCTTGTAGGGGGTGCAGGTACAGGTGCAGGTGCAGGTACCTGTACCTACTATACCATTTAGTTGTCCTCTGTCCCCTGCCTTTCTGGAGGTTCTGAGGTTTGCACCGAAGATCTTATACATGCTAGGACAGGCCTCTAAGTTATTTTTTTTCCTCAAGTGTTTAGTGCCTAAAAGGGATCGTCTTTGGATTAAATGCTGTCAGAATTCCAACAATGCCAAATTGATTTTTGTATGAACATAGTTGTTAATTATTTTTATATTACATTTAGGCGTACCAACTTGCAGAAATTGGTTCTTTCCTTCCTCCATGTGGCTACTGTGTATTGAATTCATGTCACCAACCTTGATGGCAAATACCTTTACCCTCTGAACCACCTCGCTGTGTTCTCAGCTTTTTGGGCTTTTTTGTTGTGTATTCAGATTCCTGGAATTATTTAAGCCCTCCTGTTGCAGCTTCATGTACTGAAACTGTCAGTATATGCTATTTATCTAGGCCGTTTTTAGAGCATATTTCATGTTGCCTCTACTTTTATAGATGAAGAAATTAAGGCTCAGAAAACTTAACATCAAAGCCAGTAAAGTGCCAATACCAACGCTGGGATTCAGGCATTCTTATTTTAGGAAAAGGGTATTGCTGCTGTATTGTGTTTCTTTCTCCGTGCCTTGTTTTATGTGTGGGTTTTGTTTGTTTGCTTGCTTGCTTGTTTGTTTTCATATAACTACCACTTATGCCGGGGATAGTGGTGTCTTTAATATCAGCTACACAAGTGATAGAAGCAGAGGCAGGCAGATCAGATCACTGTGAGTTCAAGATCAACCAGGGCTATTTAGTGAGACCATGTCTCAAAAAATAAATAAAAACAGTGATTAGTATATGCTTTCAGAGTATAGCTGAAGTCAAATGTGATTGGAGAGTGGTAAGAAATAAGACTGGAATAAAAATGAGGACAAGTCATCTAAGGCCTCAACAGCTTGAATTCATTGAGAAAACAGAAACATTTTAAGCAGGACTAGAACATAATTTTGCAGCACAACAGTTACATAGTATATGTGAGGTTCTGCGTTCATTTCCCAGAATTGCAAAAATTTGGTTCTAGAAAGCTTTGACACAAGAGTATCTGACCAAAGTCAGATAGTAAGACATAGAGAGAATAATTAATGTTATTCAAATAAATGCTATCAGGAATTACTTGTTTATGAGCCTGGTGATTGTAGTATACACCTTTAATCCCAGCATTCAGGAGGCAGAGGCAGGCAGATCTCTGAATTCTAGGACAGCCTAGTCTACAAATCAAGTTCCAGAACAGCCAAGGATACACAAAGAAACCCTGTCTTGGGGAAAAAAACAAAAACAAAAACAGAAAACAAAAAGTAATAGATAATGTGCATATAAATTATAAACGTGTGGAAGTAAGTGTTCTACTTAGCATATAGTTTGAAAGTAGAACTGTATAGGATAATGAATCAGAATGATTCTGGAGTCAAGGATGGCCTGAAGAACTGGGAAAATAAATGTGGATCTGAAATGAGTTCCAGAAGACTGGAAGCCACACGTTTGGGAGTTGGTATTTATGTAGGACACATACAGACATAGACATAGAAATGTGACAAAGGCAGATGAATACAAGATTCTAGTACAATCTAGGTTAGCAGGTAAATCCTGGTGGCTTGAGTTAAATCCTTTGAACTCACCAAAATGTAGAATGAAAAACTCCACAGTTGTCCTCTGGCTTGGAGAGATGACTCAGCAGTTAAAGAACATCCAGTGTTCCTCTTTGGGACCTGAAGTGAATTGAGTTCCTAGTTGGGTGGTTCACAATTATTGGTAATTCCAGTTCCAGGGGAGCCAACAAAGTTGTTGTCAGACCTCTCTTCAAGTGCCCTTTGTCTCCAATGCATGCACATACCCTAGCAATAAATCTTTTTAAAAAAGTTTTAAGAGTAGATTTTGGAATTAAGCATAATATGATTAATCAGTGTACAGATAGTATTTAAAGCTCATTTTAAGTTAAGGATAGAGGATACCTGAACACTCCTCCAATGGGAGTTTATCCTAAAGTCTCATTTTATAAGCTCTTGAATGTTTTGAAGATTTCGTTGTTTTTTGGTTTTTCGAGACAGGGTTTCTCTGTGTAGCCCTGGCTATCCTGGAACTCACTCTGTAGACCAGGCTGGCCTCGAACTCAGAAATCCTCCTGCCTCTGCCTCCCAAGTGCTGGGATTAAAGGCGTGCACCACCACCACCGCCCGGTGAAGATTTCGTTATTAATTAATTCTAAATGCTTTTTTTTTCTAGGTTGAATGTCAAAGCTTTTATTAGCAATGTGAAGACTGCTCTTGCTGCAACAAATCCAGTGAGTATGCTTCAGCATGTGCAAGCATTGAAGCCACTTTTGTGTTTCTGCCTTAGTTTGGAAAGTTCTTACTATTTTCTCTGGCAGGCTGTGAGGACTTCTGCCATCACACTGCTTGGCGTGATGTATCTATATGTTGGTCCTTCTTTGAGAATGATCTTTGAGGATGAGAAGCCTGCCCTCCTATCCCAGATAGATGCAGAATTTCAAAAGGTAAAGGTTCTAAAAATGATCTAATCTATGGGTGGTTTTGAGAATTTCACATCAGTTTACGACTAAATCTTTTTGTTGTTGTTTTGTTTTGTTTTTCAAGACAAAGTTTCTCTGTGTAGCCTTGGCTGTCCTGGAACTCACTCTGTAGACCAGGCTGGCCTGGAACTTAGTAATCCGCCTGCCTCTGCCTCCCAAGTGCTGGGGTTAAAGGTGTGCACCACCACTGCCCAGCATGACTAAATTTTTAACCAAGTTTAATGCTATACATTCAAATGTAATTCCAGCACTCTGATCATGGAAGACCACCAGTCAGCCTAGACTACAATAGAGATCAAGGTTAGCTTGGGCTTCAAAGTGAGATTCTTCTAAAAAACTAACAACAAAAATAGCCTGAAGAGATAACTATGAGTTAAGTAAGACCCAAATTCATTTCTTAGCACCAGTCATGTGGAATGGCCTGCAACTACACTAACTCCAGGGAATCTAATGCCTTCTCATGTGCACATAACACACAGGCATACACATATAATTAAAGGTAAATCATACATTTTTAATGTGAGACAATATGGATCTACTATCTATTAAAAAAATTACATTAAACTGAAAAAACAATTTTAGAAAAATTGGGCAACCCTAGCTGGTCCTGAAATTGCCATATAGACTAGGCAGGCCTCAAGTTTGTAGCAGCCTTCTGCCTCCTGCCTCTTGAATGCTGGGATTAGAGACGTATACTATCACACTTGACTGAAGTGTAACTTTTGTTTTTTAATTATTAATTATTAATTAAAAACAAAAAGGGTAGGTCTTCTTGAATAGCTCTGACTGAGTATGCTAAGTATTCACAGCTTGCTTTTGTTTTGGAAATATAAGTCAAAAGACAACTTAGTGATTGAGAAGTCAAATTCTATTCATCTTCATAAAAAATAACTTGCCATTTTGTCTCAAAATTAGAATCTAGCTAGCAACTAAAGTATATATTACAATATTGTCTAAATATTTTATGAGTTAAGAATGAAATTCACAGGGCTGGAGAGATGGTTCAGCAGTTAAAAGTACTGACTGCTCTTCCAGAGGTCCTGACTTCAATTCCCAGCAACCACATGGTAGCTCACAACATCTGTAATTCACTCTTCTAGTGTGTGTCTGAAGACAGCTGCAGTGTTCTCATATAAATAAAAAGTAAATAAATAAATCTTTAGGAAAAAAAAAAAAAGAATGAAATTCACTGGTTGAACACTTGCTAGCATACTAAGGTCTTGGGCTCTATCCCCAGGATAGCCAAAACAAATGGTTTTTTTGTTTTGTTTTTGTTTTTTTTTTGGGGGGGGGGTTCGAGACAGGGTTTTCTGTATAGTCCTGGCTGTCCTGGAACTCACTCTGTAGACCAGGCTGGCCTCGAACTCAGAAATCCGCCTGCCTCTGCCTCCAAAGTGCTGGGATTAAAGGCGTGTGCCACCACCGCCTGGCCCCAAATAAATGTTAATGAAAAAATGAGAACCTTTTACATAGGCACCTTTTCTAGACTCTTTGCCATCATTCTTCAGCTTCATTAGTTTCACTCTTATGTGTAGATGCAGGGACAAAGCCCTCCCGCTCCAACCAGAGGAATTTCTAAGCATAGCACAAGTGGTACGGATGAAGGAGAAGATGGAGATGAACCAGGTGATGGGGGCAATGATGTTGTTGATCTTTTGCCAAGGATTGAGATCAGGTAGGTTTTACCATAAAAAAATATTTTATTCTTTATATTGTTTGGGTATTTGGGTTTAGGTGTTTGTTTGAGACAGTCTGCCTCTGAGTGCTGGGATTAATGGCATGTGCCACTATGGCCAGCTTTTTGTTTTGGCTTTTTTTTTTTTTTTTTTTTTTTTGATACTAAGATTTTACTATATAATATAGCCTGGCCTTGAACCCACTTCTTCCTACCTTAGCTTCCTGATTGCCAAGTAAGCAATTGTACAGTAGTATATACTTAAAATCTTGACCTTTTATTAATTCAGTAAAGGGAATTTTGGTGCCATTATCTTTTCTTTTAGGAGTATAGAATTAGAATTATGCCTTCTATTTTTCAGTGACAAAATTACTTCAGAGTTGGTGTCTAAGATTGGTGACAAGAATTGGAAGATCAGGAAAGAAGGCCTAGATGAAGTGGCAGGTATTATCAATGAAGCAAAATTTATCCAACCAAATATAGGTGAACTTCCAGCTGCCTTGAAGGGTCGACTGAATGATTCAAACAAAATCTTGGTATGTGGACCAGGTGCCTTTTCTCTTTCTTCCCTTTCCCTGCTGCTATAGAAGGTTCATTTTGGTTGTGGCTTTCACTAGCAAAAATGAGTGTTCATGTTATTTGTTTTCAACTACAGAAAGATTCCTTGTTTGTTTTTGTTGCTTTTTTTTCTTTGGTTTTTTTTTTGTTTGTTTGTTTTTTGTTTTTTGTTTTTTTTTCTTCAGAGCTGAGGACCAAACCCAGGGCCTTGCACTTTGCTGGGCAAGCACTCTACCACTGAGCTAAATCCCCAACTCTAAGCTATCTCTCCAGCCTCCTTGTGTTTCTTATATGTGTCTCAAGATACAAGATTTATAAATGTCAGAGTTTTGGGGGGAAGTTGGGGGAGTTCAAGACAGGGTTTCTCTGCATAGCATTGGTGGTCCTGGAACTTGCTCTGTAGACCAGGCTGGCCTCAAACTCACCAAGATCCACCTGTCTCAGCATCCGAAGCACTAGATTAAAGGTGTGCTCCACCATGTATAACTTAAGAGTTTATTTCTTGTAGGGGTCCCTTACTAAATATATTTTTGTGGAACTATTTTATATGTATATATGCCTGATTTCAATTGTTTTCATTATATTTTAAGATAGAGATCCATTGTGTAGTGTAAGCTGGCCTTGAATTCACTAATGTCAACCAAGCTACTCTCAAATGCTAAGCAATTCTTTTATCATCATTCCCCATACTGGGATTATAGACATGCTCTGTTTAATTTCTAGTTGTTTATGCTTTTTTAAACAAAAGCGTAAGTTTATTTGTTTGTGTATATTTGGGAGGAAGAGAGTGAATATAGAAGTCAAAGAAGAGTTTGTTTTGTCAGTTCTCTCCTTTTCCCACAGCAAGGTTCTCGGATTAAACTCAGATGTCAGCCTTGACCACAAGCATCTTTACCCACCATGCCATCTTGCTGGCCCAAATTTTTATATTTTAATTTTTTATTTTTATGTCAATATTTTTTAAACTATCAAGTAAAAGTCTAGTACTATAGTTTTTTTAAAATTTTTTTAATTTTTTTGTCAGGCATGGTAGAGCATGCCTTTAGTCCCAGCACTCAGGAGACAGAGGCAGGTGGCCATCTGGCCAGCCAGGATTGCATAGTAAGACCCTATCTAAAAAAAGAAGGAAAAGAAAGAATTTTGTATGTGTATATGTGTTTTGAATATGAGTATGTACATACAAGTGCAGTGCCCAATATGAGGCTAAAAAGTATTTGTAATCTGGTGTTATAATACTATGATACTATCTTTTAAGTAGTCCAGAAATCCATAATATTGACCACATAATATCATTTGTAAAACTTGGAGCAAGTTTAATTACAGTTTGAACCTGTGTTGGATCTTTGTACTCAGGTGCAGCAGACATTGAATATCCTTCAGCAACTGGCAGTAGCCATAGGTCCAAACATCAAGCAGCATGTAAAGAACCTAGGCATCCCTATCATTACTGTTCTTGGAGATAGCAAGGTAAATCTCTTTCTAACATTGTTCATTCTGTATTAAGGCAGACACATTTTTGGGGTAGAGGATAATTCTGTTTTAGAGTCACATAATTGCTTAAAATTTTATAAAGATGATACTGTTACCTTCCAGGCAGAATTGATATGATGACTAGATGTACCATTATTTAGCTTGTGAACCTTAAATAGTTATGTACTCTAGGTTTAGTATCTTTATGAAATTTCTTTCTTACAGAATTGAAATACATTTTTAAAAAAGATCTATTTATTTTATGTATGTGAGCACACTGTAGCTGTCTTCAAACACATTGGAAGAGGGTATTAGATCACATTACAGATGGTTGTGAACTACCATGTGGTTGCTGGGAATTAAACAAAGGGACTCTGGAAGAATAGTCAGTGCTCTTAACTGCTGAGCCATCTTTCCATCCTAAAATACTTTTTAATAATTGACATATTTGATAAATTAGTTGAAACAAACATTTTTATTAAGATACATTTTAATGTTTCTGTTTCATAAAATATATATTCAATAAATGATTGCTATTTATGATTATAATATCATTAAGGTTTTGGTCTTGGTATTTTTTTTGTTTGGTTGGTTGTTTTGTTTTGTTTTGAGAAGGGGTCTCTTATATAGCCCTGCCTGTTCTGTAACTCTGTGTGTAGACTACTTACCTCAGGAGATTCTCCTGCTTCTGTCTCCCAAGTTCTGGGATTAAAAGCATTTGACACCACAACTAGCTAAAAGTTTTGACATAATGAATAAATATATCATTAGATATAAATTTTAGATCTTGAAATGATATTCTGCATTCTTCCCACCCTGAACTACTACAACATACTTTTCTAGTACTTCAGTTAGGTACTAATAATTTGATCATCTCAGAAGTCTTTGAAGGCTACAAGTTTTTATTTAAATATTTGCCCTAGGCTAAATATTTTAATGTTTCTTTACTTTGGTTACTGACTTAATTTGAGAAATTGAGTTTTTCAGTTCATAAATATTTATATTCTGTGAATGCAAGTCAATATTTACACATATTGAAGTTGTTGTTAACAATTTGAGCCTCTAACATAAAACTCCATTCTTTAGCCTATAACATCATAAAAGCTCCCATCGATTCAGAAAGCAAAATCTGTTTATTCTTTTTTGTTTTGTTTTGTTTTTTCGAGTTATTATTCTTTTATAGTATTTACCCAGATTATTGTTTTACCTTATCGAGTATAGGATTTTTTTTCCAATTTCATGTTTTATGTTTCCACCTTCTTTTGAAGTCTTTAGAAGTACCACAGCACCAGTTTCTATTTCAGAGAAGATGGTTTAAGTATGTCCATGGGACCTTAGCAAATGAAGCCTCGATTGTTCACACTCACTCCTCCCTTCAAACTGTGCTTGATATTTTTGCCAATTCTCTTCTCAATTCAGAACAATGTTAGAGCTGCTGCCCTAGCAACTGTGAATGCTTGGGCAGAACAAACTGGCATGAAAGAATGGCTGGAGGGAGAAGATCTTTCTGAAGAACTTAAAAAGGAAAATCCCTTCCTGAGGCAAGAGGTTAGTACCATAAAGTATCATTATGTTTTAGTCATACCTTTTACTTCCTTAGGTGGCCTCTATAATAACTATATATGCATAGTTAAAACAAACTTTTGATGTGAAGTGGGGAGTAGTTGAGACAGCACCTTTCTATGTAGCCCTGGCTATCCTTGTACTCACTGTGTAGACCACGTTGGCCTCAAACTTCAAGAGTTCTGTCTCCCTCTGCCCTGCTGGGATTAAAGGTGTGTTCTGCCATTCCCAGTTTAACAAATCTGGCGGGTTACTTCTATAATCCTGGTTCTTTGAAGTCTAAGGGCAAGGAGAGTCAGCAGAGGTTTGAAGCCAGCTTGCTCTATGTGATGAATTACAGCATGAGAAACTGTCCCCCCAAAAAAGGAAAAAAACTGAAACATAAATTTATAAAAATAAATAAAATGATACCAAATTCCTAGAGCTTTCTATTTTTGTGTTTTGTTTTTTAATTCATTTTCCTTTGAGTGCATGAGCATATGGAGGCCAGCAATCACTCTCCCATCTTAACATCCACCTCACCACTCCCCACCCTGAAAGCTGGGACTGAGACCACAGAGAGCTTTTTGCCTCTGTGCCCTGAATGCTAGGGTTAAAGAAATGCACCACAACTGGCCTTCCATCTTGTTTTTTTAAGACAGGTCCTTTCTGAATAGGTAGCTCACAGATTCAGCCAGACTAGCTATTCCAGGGATCCTCCTGTCTGCCCCCAGCTCTGTGTTATAAATACGGACCACAGTGTATAACTTTTAGATGGCTGCTAGGGAATCTAAGTTCAGATCTTAGTGTTTGTGTAATAAACTCTGACTGACTAAGCCATCTCTCCACCCTGCTTATTTTTGTTACTTTTTTTTTCTTTTTTCTTTTTCTTTTTTTTTTCAGGAATGGGGTGTGGCTTCTAAATCAAATGTGGTTAAGGCTGGCCTTGAACTCTTGATCGCCTACCTCCACTTCTCAAATTCAATCCACTTCTTGTTTCATTAACAGTAACACTTTTGGCTGCGAACATAACTTAGTTGTTAGTGTCTGTCTAAACAAAGCCTAAGGTGGAACCCACTACTTTGTAAAACTGAGCATGGTAGCTCATGCTTCTAAGCTTGGCATTTGAGAAATAGAAGCAGAAGGATCAGGAGTTGGAGGGCATCATTGGCTTCACAGGAAATTTAAGGCTAGCCATGTATGTTTGCTTGCTTTTTAAAATAGGATCATTATCTATTTAGGCATATATATGTGTAACCATAACTTTTATTTGCCTGTATGAACTGTTGTCCCTCATCTCTGAGGCTTACTGCTTACTCCAAGACTTACTGCTAAATAAGCTCACCCCTTCTTATTTTTTTCTGAGATTTGATTGGCTGGTTTAGTTCAGCTATTCTGATTCAAATTCCTCTCCAAGCTGGCTGCCTCAAACTGGCTTTTCTCTCTCTGCCTCTCCTGAATTGCCCTGCTTGGCCTCATACTAACTTTGGCAATATGTTCTAATCCTCTGGCTTCTTCTCATTTTCTGGCTCTTTCTGTCATTCTGTCTTCACCTGTGTCTCGCTTCTCTTTCTCCAACCTGTCTCACTATAATTGCCCTGGTAAAACTGCCTCCAAATTCTGTGAACTCAAGTCCACTGCCTGACTCTCAACTCGATAAATCAACTGAATACAGCTGAACAGAACTGACTAACAGGCAGACATCAGCATGCCTCTATCTCTTGAGTACTGGGATTAAAGGCATGTACCCTAACACCTGTACTTAAGCTTCTCTTTACCTGAAACTTGCTCTATACCAAAGCTGGCCTAGAACTAGAGATCTCTTGCCTCTATCTCCTGGGATGCCTAGAAGGTCTTTGGATGTGATCTCTTGCCAGAGTAGTCATGTTGTAAATTAAAATTCCTCTACATAAGTGCAAACATGTGTGTGTGTGTCTGTGTATGTAACAATAATTAATGGGGAAAAATGCCATGAAGGAGAGGAACATGGAAGGGCTTGGAGGGAGGAAAGAGAGGGAGAAATCATAAAATTATAATTAGAAGCTAAGCTAGAGACACAAAATTTTGAGTAACAGTGCAGAGAAGCCCTTAATCTTTAAAACCTTCTTTAAGAAAGTGAGTAATGATCAATCATAAGAAATGCATAAATATTAATATGTAATCTGGTCTTGAATTTAATTTTAGCACAAAAGACATAAGATTTTCGCCTTCTGCAGGGGGATTTCTGAGTTCGAGGCCAGCCTGGTCTACAGAGTGAGTTCCAGGACAGCCAGGACTACACAGAGAGACCCTGTCTCGAAAAAAAAAAACAAAAAAAAAACAAACAAAAAAAAAGATTTTCCCCCTCTGGAGACAGGGTTTCTCTGTGTGGCTCTGCCTGTCTTGGAATTTACTGTGTAGACCAGGCTGGCCTGTGCTTCCCAAGTATTGGGATTAAAGGAGTGCCTAATTTAAGAATGATACAGTCAGAAAAGGTTAAATGCTACTTAAATTTGAAACTATGAAGTTAAGCGTTCTTGAGATATGGTTTTGGCTAGAGAAATAAGGTTTTACTTTACTCACGTTAGATATGTTTTTATATTTTTTTCTATGAGTAGATTCTGAGCTCTTTTCTCAAAGCTAGTTTTTTCTTCTCTCATCCCAAAAATAGGATGAGTTGTGAACTAATTATAATTATGAAGATTTTTTTTAATCTTACTGATTACCAGGCAAAAACAAAATTGGCTTCTTCAAAAGATCCAGAATCACCCTAGTAGTCAAACCTTTGGGCACATCTATGGGGCATTATTATCTACATTAGTTTAAAGATGGGGAACTTTTAACTGTAGCCAGTAGCCTTCCGTAAGTTGGAATCCTGGACTGAATAAAAGTTAGAAAGGGAGCTAAACACTTTTATCTGCTAGGATAAAATGGGATCATTTGTCTCAAGCTCCTGCTGCCATAATGTCTCCACTATAATTAACTGTTCTCTTAAACTGTGAAACAAAATAATTATTTCTCTTTTAAGAAAATAGAAAACAAAAACCGAGTTCATTTTTTTTTTTTTTTTGGTTTTTTTGAGACAGAGTTTCTCTGTGTAGCCCTGGCTGTCCTGGAACTCACTCTGTAGACCAGGCTGGCCTTGAACTCAGAAATCTGCCTGCTTCTGCCTCCCAAGTATTGGGATTATAGGCGTGTGCCACCACCGCCCAGCACAAAAAACTTTTTAAGGATTCCCTTTTTTGTGTGTTTGCATAGTACATAGTTTTCTGCTCTGTTGAACCCTTAGATGGCAAAAATCAGATTTTAGTCAGATTATAAAAATAGAGTTCAGCATTCAGAAATCAATGTAATCCTTCAAGCTAACAGATTTTTTTTTTATTTAACTGATTTTAAATAGTCATTTGTTAAAATATAATACTCATGATGAAAATTCTTAGCTTATTAGTAATTAAGAACTAACTACATGAGGTTGGATGTGGTGGCACACATCCTTTAAAATTCTGAGTTCCCAGCCAGCCTTCAGCGTGAGTTCCAGGACAAGGAGGGATACAAAGAGAAACTCTGTCTCCAAAAAAGAAAAATAGTAATAATACCATCTCATATGGAGTATGCAGATAACATAACTCTTTACAGTGGTAAAACCAGAAAATCTACACATAATTTCCGTGAATAATCAGTGAGTTCACTAATTTTGTTGTTTTGTTTTGTTTTGTTTTTTCAAGACAGGGTTTCTCTGTGTAGCCCTGGCTGTCCTGGAACTCACTCTGTGGACCAGGCTGGCCTTGAACTCAGAAATCTATCTGCCTCTGCCTCCCAAGTGCTGGGATTAAAGGCGTGTGCCACCACCGCCCGGCTGAGTTCACTAATTTTGAAAGATACAAAGTCAACATGTTTTCCTATACTGCAGAAAATGTAAATATCCTTACTCTGCAAAAGACACTCAAAGAAGCAGTCATAAGATTGGGGTAAATATTTGCATACTCCAATAAAGAGCTAGTATCTAGGATATATAAAGAATTCAAAACTAAATAGCAAACTGAGTGTGGCTATACATTCCTATAATCCCAACATTCAAGAGTCTGAGGCAGAAAAATTATGAGTTAAGAGGTCAGCCTGAAACCCCTAACAGCAGCAGATTCTGAACAGATATAAGAATACCTAATTTGAAAATGACAAAACATTATGAATAGACATTTTTCTTAAGCAAATAAGGTCTTGAGAATAACATTATTACTTGTCATAGAAATGTTATGTTAAAATTGACCTAAAATGAAGCATGGTGGTATACACAGACTAGGATTCAGGAGGATTGCTATGAGCTTGAGGGAACCTGGGCTATTAAAAAAAAAGAAAGAAAGAAAGGAATAGAAAAACTGCAGTAGGGTATCATTACACAAGAATCAGAATTGTTTAAGTAAAAAATAGTCCTAATTTCTGGGCATTGGTGGTGCATGCCTTTAATCCTAGCACTTGGGTGGGAGAACCTTCTACAGAGGAAGTTTCAGGACAGCCATGGCTACAAAGACAAATCATGTCTTAAAAAAAAAAAGTTGAAGGTGTAGTGGTACACATCTATAATCCCATTGCAAGGGAGGCAGAGGCAGGTAGGTCTATCAGAGGTCAGTGTACATAGTTTCAGGTCAGGGAAGACTATGTAGAGATACTGTCTCACAATTAAAAAATAATAATAAATTAAAAATGAAATGTAAGATCATCTTTGGCTACTTAGGAGTTAGAGGCCAACCTGGGTCTCCATCTCCAAGAAACAAAACTAAAAGCCAGAACCAGAATGATGGCTCAGTGAATAGAATGCTTACCCTCAAAATTTGATGGCTGGTGTTTGATCCCCTGGTTTTCATAAATTGAAGTAAAGAAGGGACTCCACAAATCATCTTCTAGCCACATAGACACATCCACCTCCAATAAATAAATTTTTAAACAAATCTAGTTCAAGGGTGGGAGTATAGCCCAATGGTATAATGTGTGCATTGTATGCACCAACTCTGGGTTCTATTCCTAATGCTGAAGAAAAAAATAATTCAGCGTTTGGGACTAATAAAAATCATTAAGCCTGACATCAATCATAGTAATTACTCACTTAAAATATTTGACTAGTCTTTTTTTTTTCTTTTTTTCTTCTGGCAGCTTCTGGGATGGCTGGCAGAGAAACTACCTACACTTCGTTTCACTCCCACAGATCTTATCCTTTGTGTTCCTCATCTGTATTCCTGTCTAGAAGATCGAAATGGAGATGTACGGAAGAAGGCCCAAGATGCATTGCCATTCTTTATGATGCATTTAGGATATGAAAAAATGGCTAAGGCTACTGGGAAACTAAAGGTACTAGTTTTTATTAGACAAATAGTGTTAAAAGGTATTAGAAAATATTAAACATTAATTTATTGTAGGCAAAAGATGCCACCTACCATGGGATGCAATCTGCAATTCTAATGAAAGCAAAATACAATTTTAGCAGTGTAGTTTGGTGACGTACAGTAGTGGAAATTATTACCTTCTAGAATGGTAGTTACTCAAATGTGACTTCATAATGTATGTTACTTCTTTTGTGCTTTGTGCTGCCACCTTTACTTCATTGGTGAATCAAAAGTAGGAGCTCAAGCATTTTTGGTAGCAGACTTGTGGTAATCTCAGTATTAATGTAATGTTTATGTCAACTTTCATTTGCTTTGTCCTTATAGCCAACTTCTAAAGATCAAGTCTTGGCCATGCTAGAAAAGGCCAAAGCTAACATGCCATCCAAGCCTGCTGCACCTGCTAAGGCAACGTCCAAACCAATGGGAGGGTCGGCTCCAGCCAAAACCCAGCCTATACCAGGTAACAACTTTGACAGTGACCTGAAGGAACTCACATTACAGCCAGCCTGATAACCTTTTCATTGTATTTCCTCACCTCTTCCTCCAAATGTTTGCCAAGTACTGATGTCACAGTATGTACTAAAGATGTGATCATTATTTTTTAATGCCACAAAGATGTAGTAATTCAAATACTGCTTTCAAGAATTATTCCGTGCTGTTTTTAAGGTTTCCACAGCTATTTTCTATCATTGGACATTCTAGTTAGAAGAGGAGTTGGTAACATCTAGCTTAACCTACTTTAACAACATAAAACCAGGGAGGTTAGTGATTTTCACAAGGTCAAATAGCCAGTACTTGAACCTGCCTGAAATTCTGCTTAGTAACATGTGACTGCATAACACTGATAATACTTAGGACTCATGCTGAGCTCTTAACCCGCTACTGACCTATATCTGAACCCCTACATTTTTTAATAAAAATCTATCTGATAATCCTGATATTAAAAGTCAATAATAGTCAGGCAGTGGTTGTGCACTCAGCACTTGGGAGGCAAAGGCAGATGGATCTCTTGAGTGTGAGGCCAGCCTGGTCTACAGAGTGAGTTCAGGGTCAGCCAGAGCTACATAGTGAGACCCTGTCTTGGTTGGGAGTAGGGAGGGGGGTGTTGATAATATATAGTCTATAGTCACTTGATTTCTAGACTTCTTGCTTTATCAAAGCAATTTTCTTCTGATTAATGGTATAGAACTTGCTATGAAGTTAGAAATTTTACATTATCCAACACTTGTATCCATGTGTATACTCAGATTTAATATTTATTGGACTCTTATTTAGAAGTTAATTTCAATGATAGCCCCTACTTTTAAAGAAGTATTAATGTGGCAAAAAGTACTGTTACCTGTTATTTATAAAATAATTTCAAAATTGCAGTTTAAATATTGTTAAACTAGAGACAAACTATGAACTAATTTTGTAACATGCTTAAAAAGACTTTTTTTCAAGTTATTTGAAATTTTTTTCCTTTTTTTAAAATTATTTGTTTAATTATTTAACTATTTGATTTGCTTACTTCTGCTTCCTAAATGCTGGGATTAAAGGCATACACCATCACTGCCCAGCTTTTAAATTTCTTTGAATCTATATATAAAACCCTTGACTGTCTTAAAACTCAGTATGTAGATCAGGCTGGCCTAGAACTCAGAGATCTGCCTACCTCTCATCAGTGCTGGGATTGTAGGCGTGTGCCACAACACCCAGCAAAATGTCTTTTTTCTGATATGAAAAGTGAATGGCCGATACTATACAATTCAATGCTTTATTTGTGCCAGGATGATAAATTGGGATATATTTCATGAAAAAAATTGAAACTAGGAGATACACATTAGAATACAAAGAAAAGCCGGGCGGTGGTGGCGCACGCCTTTAATCCCAGCACTCGGGAGGCAGAGGCAGGCGGATTTCTGAGTTCGAGGCCAGCCTGGTCTACAGAGTGAGTTCCAGGACAGCCCCGGCTATACAGAGAAACCCTGTCTCGAAAAACCAAAAAAAAAAAAAAAAAAAAGAATACAAAGAAAATATTTCTAGTTAAGCTAGAGTAATTTATTCTTTAGAAAGGACAGAGCAAAGTGTTAGAACAAGGAAATCGTTTAAAAGATACACACACGTATAATAGAGAATATTCAATATTTATTTGAGATCTTATTGACTTCCAATTTTATTTTATGTATATGAGTGCTCTAGCTGCATATTTATGGCTGCATGCCAGAAGAGGACATCAGATTACATTAAAAATGGTTGTGAGCCACCATGTAGTTGTTGGGAATTGAACTCAGGACCTCAGAAAGAGCAGCTAATGCCCTTAACTACTGAATAGGAAACTTCTAGCTCACTTTCAGCTTGATGTCTTTATATTTTTTGTATCTGAATACTAAGGGGTTTTCAGCCATAAGATCTTGCCATCTGGCTGTTGTGGGTAACAAGAACAATGCCAATTACCTGTTTGTTTTATTTTTAGGCTAATATCTTGTGGCTTCTAGAATAACTTTACTCAGCAGTGCCGAGTACTCAGTCTTGTGTTTTGTTTATTTGCTTTTGTTTTTAATTTAATTAGCTTATAAAGTAGCAAGTTTCTGTATATTTTCCCATACATCATTTGTTTTGATCCCCTATTCCCTCTTCTTATTTGTAGATCATATCTTCCAACTTGTAACACTTTCCCTGGCTGTACCTAAGTGGTAGAACAGTAGGCATGTGCCACTCTACCCAGACTTTAAAGAGAAACTTGAAGAGAAAATAAGACTAGGGAAAAAAAAAATCTTTAAATCCCTTATATATTGAAAAAATTAAGACTACAGAAGTCTTTTTTATCATCATTATGTGTTTAATGTATCTAGGGTAAATTATATTAATTTAACACAGTATATGTCCCTCCCCCCTCAAAGTGCCTGTTGAAGATTCTGTTTCCAGTACCATAGAAGCTAAGCCTGATCTGAAAAAGGCTAAAGCTCCAGGAGTTTCTTCCAAAGCAAAGGTATGTTAATACTGCACATTTATGTAGTTCTTTTGTCTTAATTTATACACTGAGTGACTCAGTTAGAAAAGGTCATAGACGTGATAGAATATCACTGCTCTTGATAATATCAAATTAAGGATTCATTGAGGTTTCTGTGTCTTTTGTTTGTTTGATTGGTTTCATTTTTTCCTGCACAAGATAAAACTTATATACTGAGACACAAAGCTTGTTATTATTCAGATCCCAAAACAGTCATTCTGTTTCTACAAAATGCTGTCATGGAAATCTTGAGTATTTCTCCTTATGAAAAGAATAGAATAGTTGTCTATAACATGGTGGCAAACTCATTTAATCCTAGCACTGGGACACAGAGGTAGACAGCTCTCTGCAAGTTTGTGGCTAGCCTGGTCTATGTGGTAAGATCCTGTCTCAAAAATAAAGGAAAAAAAGCATATGCACTGTCAGCTCTGTTAAAAATTACCACTTTAGAATAGTCTGTATTTGAAGATAATCACCTTCCTTCACATGGCTCAATTAGATCTTCAGGCATAAAGATACTCCAGCTGGTTGGGTTTTTTTGTTTTTTATTGTTTTGTTTTACATTTATTGGAGGCTGAAGAATTGGATTATTGGATCAACAGTTCAGAGCACTTGCCACTCATGCAAAGAACCTGACTTCAATTTCCAGCACTCACATGTTGGCTCATAACCATCTGTAGCTCCTGTCCCAGGGATCTAGTGCCCTCTACTGATGTCCACTGGTACCAGATGCATGTGGTGCACATGCACACAAATACATGCAAGCAAAACACTCATACAGATAAAAATTAATCTTTAAAAAAATAAAAATAATAAAAATTGGGTCTTAAAATTGACTTATTTTTTGGTATGGGTTTTTTGCTTGTATGTGTGTTTATGTATCACATGTATGCATTACTAGTCAAGTTCTGAAAAGGATGTCCCCTGAAATGGGAACCACAGAAATCTGTAAGCCACCATGTGGGTGTTGAGACCCAACCAGGGTCCTCTGGAAGATCAGTCAATGATCTTAATTGCTGAGCCATACTCCAGCCCTACTCTGATTAGTCTAAACAGCAATACCTTTTGTCTCTACACTAGTGGGGCTTGGACCACCAATTATTTCAGTACCCATGTGGAGTTGCATGACTTAAATATATTCACATGTCCCATTTTAATACTCCCTAGGCAATGGTTTTATTTAATTATATGTTGGAACGATAACAAAATTACCATCAGTTTCTGCATCAACACACAGAGCTAGTCTCTGTATTTAGACTGCTTATTGTTTAGTACTTACAAAGGGAAAATTAAGAAACTATAGTAAATCTAACAATAAACAAGAAATTCTCATAGCAAATCTAAATGAAAACAACCTGTCGGTAGTTGAGTATAAGTGACTAGGAATTTGATTGTTCAACATATTTATTATTGTACACTCATCATAGAGTTGGTGTTTTCTAGGTGTTCTTCTAAATACTATAATTATTAACTGGACATAGTGGCTCATGCTGTAATCTCAGTACTCCAAACATGCCTGAAGACTGTTCAGTGTTCAGTTGTTCAGTGTCTTCCTGTACTACCTACTGAGTTTCCAACCAACTTGAGCTTCAGAATGTACAGAATGAGGTTGTGTGTGTTGCTGTGCATGTGAAGGAAAGAAGGAAGATTATAATTACCCTTTTTTCTTCCTTATGAGTATGTTCTTAATTCTGTGAGTTAATTGATGGGGTAATTATCTTCAAAACTATATAGTGAGGTTGTTCTTTCCTGTCTTTTTTTTTTAATATTTTGATTAAAAGTGCTTTGAAGTATTTTTTTACTCTATTATTAATTCCATATTTTTTTTTAAAAAAAGTTTGCAAAGCACTTTTTTAAAAAAAAAGATTTATTTGTTTTATTTATATGAGTTCTATTGTAGCTGTCTTCAGACACACCAGAAGAGGGCATCAGATCCTATTACAGATGGTTGGGAGCCACCATGAGGCTGCTGGGACTTGAACTCAGGACCTCTGGAAGAACAGTCAGAGCTCTTAACTGCTGAGCCATTTCTCCAACCCCCTAACAAAGCACTTTCATACTTATTTTGACTCATACTTATTTTGTAATAATAAAATACAAAATGAGCTCATACTTATTTTGACTGAATGATACCGTATTTAGAAAGACATTCTGGGCAATTAGAAAAATTAGTTTTTGCTACATGACTTGAATAATAAGATTTAACTTTCATCTTAAGCATATGTACTATTCTTCATTTTTCTTTCATCTAGTAAAAAGTCTTTTAGCCATTGTTTTTTAAAACTAAATATTTAAAATGTTTATAGCAACTTTCTTTAGAAACATTTAATATCTTAGTTACACTATGGTAGAGATAGAATAAAGATATATAGAGAAAAATAGAGCTTTTTCAACTAAGTGATGTGAACTGTATAAGTGCTGTTCATTCAGATGGCATTGATATGAAATATATAAATAGCATTGAAAAGCCTGGCAGTGGTGGGCCACACACACCTTTTCTTTAATCCCAGCACTCAGAAGGCAGAGACAGGCAGATCTCTGAGTTAGAGGCCAGGCTGGTCTACAGGCTAGTTCCAGGACAGCCAGGCTACACAAAGAATCCGTATCTTGAAAAAAAAAAAAAATAATATTAAGATTTCAAGGAAGAAAACTTCCCAATAAAAACTGTCGGTGACCTAGACTATTTGGAGTTAATAACAATTCATTTACATATATATGCCCTTCTTGCTCAATGACTAATAAAAAGTCGTGTAATATAATTTTAAAGCATTTATGGTACACATACGTAATCAAAATCAAAAGAGGCTGAGGTGGTCAGGTTGAATCTGGTCTGCACAGCAGGTCTCTGAACAGCGATTTCTCAGCTTGATGCTCTTTTGCTAGGCAGTAGCATCTGTTTATCAGAAGTGGCCTAACTAATCAATATTCTCTTAACTCTGGTTATAGAGTGCACAAGGGAAGAAAGTGCCAAGCAAAACCACCTTAAAGGAAGATGACGACAAATCTGGGCCTATTTTTATTGTTGTTCCAAATGGAAAGGAGCAAAGGATGAGAGATGAGAAAGCATTAAAGGTAAGGAAGTGAATCTTTGGGAGTTTTTGCTTGTTTTTGTTAATCAGAAAAGTTTTTTTAGGCTAGAAGTAGTGGCATAAGTCTTTAATACCAACAGAGGCAGGCAGATGTCTATTAATTTGAATGCAGGCCTCTTAAGTTTGAGGCTAGCCTGGTCTACATAGCAGTCCCTCCAGGGAAATATAGTGAGATGCTGTCTTTAAAAAAATTTAAAAAGTTGTTGGGATTTTGTTGTTGTTGTTGTTGTTTGTTTTTTCAATATGGAATTGTTAGCACATATAATCCCAACACTGAAGAATATGAAGCAGCAAAATTCTAAATGTTAAGACCATTTTAAAGTTACTTTGATCTTATTGACTCCCTCCTCTTTAATCCGATCAGGCAGATCTTTCCATTCTAGACCAGCCTGGTCTACATAAGTGAGTTCCTGGACCACCAGGTCTACATATACCCTGTCTCAAAAACAAAACAAATTATTTATTTTCAGGGATATGCATGTGTTTCCAAATACACACTTGCACATTACACATACATATTTTGATTACTTCTAGTCAAATCACAATATTACAGTCATAGAATTACAAATTGTGCTGTCACAAACATGTGTCAGAGTCTAAAGAGATAGCCTTAGTAGTTTAAGAGCACATACTGCTCTTGCACAGGACCTAAGTTTGATTTCCAGCAACATGTCAGGTGGATCACAAACTCATGTAACTCATGTTTTCCTTCTAAAAAATTATGCCAACAATGTTTACCATGTCTCACAATTATGGCATTTATATGCTTTTTTTTGTTTTCATTATTTTTAGTGACACATTTTATTATATAGCCCCGACTGCTTCCATGGTGCTAGGATTAAAAATAAATAAATAAATGGTCATCAACATTTATTTTTTTATATTAATATTTGCTCAAAATTGGTTTCTTACAGGATTTCAGAAGTATAACACCTTGAGCTATATTTTATGTTCATAAATAATTACTAATGAATCTTATTTAACTAAAAAGTACTTAGAGCCAAGCAGGATGGTACATGTTTACAGCCCCAGCATTTGGAGGCTTAATCAGCAGGAGCTCAACTTTGAGTCCAGCCTGGTCTACAGAGCAATACACTGTCTCAAAAAATGTAAGAAACTAGCAAGAAAGGTGGCTTAGCAATTAAGAGCACTGGCTGTTCCTACAGAACAGTAGGATTTGATTCCTAGTGTCTACATGGTAGCTCACAACTGTGGCTGTAAATCCAGCTCCAAAGAGTCCAGTACCTTCTTCTAGCCTTCAAAGGCACCAGGCATGGAGGTAATAGGCAAACTTATACATGCAATCAAAACACCCGTACACAAAAATGAAGAGTAGAAAAAAAAGAAAAGATTATATATATATATATTAAAAAAAAAAAAAAGACTGAGCAGGCTAAGACAGGAAGATTACTATGAATTCAAGGCCAGTCTGCTCGCCATATTCAGACCAGTGAGTACTAAATAGTACCTGTCTCAACAAGAGAAAGAAAGAAAGAAAGAGAGAGAGAGAAAGAGAGAGAGAGAGAGAGAGAGAGGGAGGGAGGGAAAGGGAAAAAAAGGGAAAAGGGGAAAAAGGGGAAAAAGGGAAAAGGGGAAAAAAGGGAAGAAAAGGGAAAAAGGGAAGAAAAGGAAAAAGGAAAAGGAAAGGAAAAAGAAAAGAAAAAGAAGAACAGAAGCACAAAGATACCACAGAAGTTGAGTCTTTCAGCTGGACAGATGACTCTCAACTTTGCTTCAGTTCCTGTACTCAGTGCCTTTCTATTTTCCCCCCTCAGGTGCTAAAGTGGAATTTTACTACCCCACGTGATGAGTACATTGAACAGCTGAAGACTCAGATGTCTAGCTGTGTGGCTAAATGGTTACAAGATGAAATGTTTCACTCAGATTTTCAGCATCACAATAAAGCCCTGGCTGTAATGGTTGATGTAAGTCTTCAAATAGATAAATGTCTGTCTCAGGAATATGAAAATATGGAATGCTGAGAATTGGTCACAACTTTGAATACTTTGAGGAAGACATAGAATACACTATGTTCTCTGTAGAGCTGTTTCATTTGATAGAATAAATGATGGTGTATTTTGGGGATCCTGGTGAAGGTTTAAAAATCTTACATTTTCTTTTGGGCACCATTACAATTTAAGAAATATATGCCTAGTGAAAATTTAAATTTATATATAGTCTTACCTGTGGGGTTTTTACTTTTATTTTAAGCACTTGGAAAGTGAAAAAGACGGTGTGATCAGCTGCTTAGATCTTATCTTAAAATGGCTTACCCTCCGGTTTTTCGACACCAATACAAGCGTCCTAATGAAGGCACTGGAATATTTAAAATTGCTCTTCACCCTGCTGAGTGAAGAAGAGTATCATCTTACTGAGAATGAAGCATCCTCCTTTATCCCCTATCTCATCCTCAAGGTAATGTGTTCTCATCCTGGGAGGCTACTTGAGTTCTGAGCTAACCTTGGTTCTTACACTTTTATTCTTTCATTTATGGCATGATGGTATCTCCTTTCATTCACTCTCAAGATCCTTTCAAGATACAGTAATGCATGAAATAACCATTGCACTCAGAAAAGGTCTCTGTTACTTCTTGTTGACCAGGTTGGAGAACCAAAGGATGTCATTCGTAAAGATGTCCGTGCTATCCTGAACCGGATGTGCCTTGTCTACCCAGCCAGCAAAATGTTCCCCTTCATCATGGAAGGGACGAAGTCCAAAAACTCTAAACAGAGAGCAGGTAAAGCAAAGCATCAATATGTGTCCATCTCTCTTTCTAGAGTTGCTGAGAGCTGAGTTCAGAGCCCCATATGTTCTCTATACTGAGACATATGTCCCAACCCACTCCCCACAACCCCTAAAATTGAAGTTAAGGTGCAAGTCTTTGCACAAGTGAGTCTCAATAAGTCATTTATAAATGAGCAATGAAATTTCTTCAGTGTCTGTGTAGTTGATTCCAGTTTTCTTATTCAAACTGTGAGAGTGATGAGTTGCACACTGGTGGAGCCATAGTATCAGGTGATACAGGCACCACTCAGTACCACCCTGGTGACAAAATCAAGTGCACAGGGGCCATCTGACTCACAGGCATATCCTGTCCTGAACACTTATAACACCATTGTTTCATATATGACAGTGTAAAAGAAAGAAAAATCTATAAAGACCCAGAATAAGATTTGGCACTTCCTGTGTGCCAAAGAAAAGTTGCAGAAGCTTCTATATCATGTTTTTGGGTTTCATTAATATGTTCTTTCTTCCCCAATAGAGTGCCTGGAAGAGTTAGGTTGCTTAATTGAGTCCTATGGTATGAATGTTTGTCAGCCAACCCCAGGAAAAGCCTTAAAGGAGATAGCTATTCACATAGGAGACCGAGACAATGCTGTACGGAATGCTGCCCTCAACACCATTGTAACAGTGTACAATGTGCATGGAGATCAGGTGTTCAAACTGATTGGAAATGTAAGTGATATTTCTCTACATGCCTTGTCAGTATATTGTAAAAAGAGTTCCAAGGTTTCTTGGTTATTGGGTCTCCTGCCATCTCAACTCTCCTGGAGTTGCATTGGTTATTAAGCTTAACTGTCAAGAGATCCAGGTATATATATATTTCAGGTACTTTCATTGATGTTGGACCTCTTTGCTGTGTTTAAGTAGAATTTTTTTTTTAACTTACAGCTGCTTACTTAAGATATGAGAGCTATTTTTGAATTAAGAAATCTGAGCTACTCTGGATTTTAAATACTTCATGGCAATCTGCTCTATGGTTTTTGGTGCACTTGGTTATTAGTACCCTTTTGGAAACAATGTTGGATACAGGGATCAAACTTCAGCCATGTGACACTTTTCCAGGCACATTAGTTCTTTAGTTCTGCCTCTTGATTCCTTGCTTCCTTGTAAGCCTGTCATTATTGTGCCTCTTCCTCAGTTCTTTACTCTGGTAAAGTTATAATAGCACCATTTTAATGCACTGTACGTAAATTGTATTTTCATTCTCTAATAAAATACTCTCACCAGTGAAGAACATAAAACAAGTAGACTTTGTTTTATCAGATGACCAAAAGTGAAAAATTGTGCTTATAGTCACAATTTGTTTTAAACAACAAAATGTTCATTCATTAATTACTCTAAATCATTAATTTTTTACCTTTTCTTCTTCTTCTTCTTCTTCTCCTTCTCCTTCTTCTTCTTTTTTTTTTTTTTTTGGTTTGGTTTTTCGAGACAGGGTTTCTCTGTGAAGCCCTGGCTGTCCTGGAACTCACCCTGTAGACCAGGCTGGCCTTGAACTCAGAAATCCGCCTGCCTCTGCCTCCCAAGTGCTGGGATTAAAGGCAGGCGTGCGCCACCACCGCCCGGCTTACCTTTTCTTCTTTATTCTTCCTTTTTAAATAAATTTTTTTTTAAGTTTGATATATGTCAGACCAGGTTCAAACTCACTATGTAGCCAGTGATTATCTTGAAATTCTTTTGTTTGTTTGTTTGTTTGTTTATTTGTTTATTCTCTTTCATTTATGTATTTATTTATTTTGAGGCAGGGTCTCTTCTTTGTAGTAATTCTTGAGCTGGCTATTTTGACCAGGCTGGCCTAGAACTCACAGAGATCCTCCTCTTCTCCCACCCCCAACTCCTTAGTACTAGGGTTAAAGTCGTGAGCCACCATCCATGCTTAGCCTAAGACTTTGAACATTTCTGATTCTACCCCTACATCCTGAGTGCTAGAATTACTAGTATGTGCAATTATGTCCAGTTTTATATGATGTTGTGTCAAACCGAGGCTTTGTACATACTAGGCAAGTATACTACCAACTGAACAATCATGCTGTTTTTAGTGTTTTGATTATAGTTATTAATATTAGTTATTACTTTTATATCCTTTTCTTTCATATGTTGTTATTATAGCTGTGTAGATATTAACGGTAGTTGACTTAATAATATAATGATATAAAAGCTAGCAAGATAATTCAATGGATAAAGTTGTTTTGCAATCAAGCCTGAGTACCTGAGTTTCATCCCTGGAACCACATGTTTAAAGGAAAGAATCAACTCCCACAAGTTCTCCTATAACTTTTATGAGTATTGTGGTGCTTGTGTGAACACAACATGCACACACAGACACACACACCAAATAAATGAAAGAAGCACTTTTTAGAAGTAATGTAGTTGGTTGGCTTTGTTTATTTTTAAGATTTTTTTATATGAGTGTTTTGGATGCATGTACATATGTGCATATATGTACCACATGTGTGCCTGGTGCTGCAAAGGCTAGAATTAGGCATGGAACCTCTAGAACTGGAGTTATAGCTGGACGCAGTGGTGTACTCAGAAGGCAGAGGCAGGAAGACCTCTCTGAGTTCCAGGACACCCAGGGCTATTTCACAGAGAACCCATGTCTTTTTTTTTTTTAAAAAAAGGCAATGGTGGCATACACACTTTTAATCCCAGCACTCAGAGGGCAAAGGATCTGTGAGTTCCAGGACAGCCAGAGCTACAGAGAAACCCTGTCTCGAATAACAAAAATACACAAAAACTAGAGTTATGTATTATGAGGCACCATGTGGATGCTGGTAAGTGAACCTAAGTCCTTTGCAAAGGTAACACATACTTTTTAATATAGAGCCATCTGTCCAGCCCCCTAATGTCGAAATTTTAAAGTAAATTTGGTCTATCATAATAGCGTCTTTATTTTTTTTTTTCTATGTGAAAATAAAGTAAGGAGGGGGAAGAGAGGGGGGGAGGGAGGGAGGGAGAGAGAGAGAGTTAATTTTGTTTTTAAAAGACTGGATTTGTGTGTAGTTGCCTGTCGTGGAACTCACTCTGTAGTCTATGCTAGCCTTGAACTCAGAGATCCACCTACCTTTGCCTCCCAAGAACTAGGATCAAAGGCATGTGCTACCACTGCCTGGCTTCTTTTAAGCTGGGATGGTTAATTTTTTGAGATAGAGTTTCTCCGTATAACAGCTTTGGATGTCCTAGAATTCCATTTGTAGTCAGACTGGTTTGTAGACCAACAGTCCTTGAACTCAGAGAAACCTTTCTGCCTTTGCCTCCCAATACTGGGATTAAAAGTATGCACCACCTGCCGGGCAGTGGTGGCGCACGCCTTTAATCCCGGCACTTGGGAGGCAGAGGCAGGTGGATTTCTGAGTTCGAGAGTTTGAGGCTAGCCTGGTCTACAGAGTGAGTTCCAGGACAGCCAGGGCTACACAGAGAAACCCTGTCTCTGAAAAAAAAAAAAAAAGTGTGCATCACCTTACCAGGTTTGCAGTGGATAATTCTGGATATTATTCTCCAGTAGGATTTGTATTTTAGTAAATTCGTGTGCTAATAGTTTGAATTTTTACAGCTTTCTGAGAAAGACATGAGCATGCTTGAGGAGAGGATTAAGCGGTCAGCAAAGAGACCCTCTGCTGCACCTGTGAAACAGGCTGATGAGAAACCTCAGCGCACACAGAATATAAACTCCAATGCCAACATGCTCCGCAAGGGGCCAGCTGAGGACATGTCTTCCAAACTTAAGTATGTGAATATAAATAGTTATCTGCTAGCATATCTATGGATTTAGCTTTGTGTGCTAAGAGCTTGTCTGTAACATAATCTTGAGTTTTTGTCATTATCATGCATGACAGAGTGTCTAGGGTAATGTCTTATGACCAAATGTTTAATCTTTCATTCTTCATTGTCTTTGTCTCAAAACCACTTCTAAATGGTCTTGTGCCTTCTTTCACTGCTTTTCCGTGGACAGAATTATGTATCGCACTTATAGGATGTAAGTACTGCCTGCTAATTTCTCATTAGCAGGGCTCTTATATCTTTCTAACTTCTGACATGGTTCCATCCCCTCTGGAGAGTCATCAGCTTTTACAACAGGGCAGCAGAGGCCATAAATCAGGCCTCCCATGAAAGTCTTCTTTATATTTGGTTGTACTCAAGTTCCTATTTTTGTTTTTGGTTTTTTTGTTGTTGTTATTTTGGTTTTTTTGAAACAGAGTCTCATAGTCCTAGCTGTCTTGGAGCTCACCATGTAAACTAGGCTACACTTGAATTCATAGAGTTTCAGCTGTCTCTGCTTCCCAGAGTGCTGGAATTAAAGGGGTACACCACCACAGCAGACCCAGTTTCCTATTCCTAAGATAAGGCTAATGAGATGCATGCATCCCAGAACTGGCCCATGGGCTTAAAATACTGCCTTCCAAACAAGACAGCACTGTTTGGGACTTTGTGTGCTGCAAATATAATTTTAACCAATTTGAATTTTGAAATTTTGCATGACTATATAATACTGGCCTAGTCCTATCAAGAGTGACTTCTTTCAAAGTATAAAATGTACTAAAAAACTGCATAAGATCATAAGATCTGCCTATGATCAGAACTTAAACACTGGTTAATTTCACAGAGAGAGTAGAGAACATCCAATCTACACTAATAATAATAATACTTTGGCTGATAGTGGATTTTCAGTCTATATAAATGTTTTCTGCTCCAGGTGGAATAGAAGTTCAAGATTGTCGGCAAGACTTTTGAAAATTAGAGATAATACACTTAACCAATAATCTAAGCACAAATTAAAGTTGCCCGCTCTCTCTTAGGATAATCTTGAACCAGTGTTGTTACTTCAGGCACTTTCCTACACTCATGAACTTAAATCCTTCAGAGGGGCTGAAACCAGAAGTTGAACATCTGTCTTGAAGCTTTGAGGCAGCTAGCAGTGCTAATATTGTCTTTGTGTTAAGAAATCCCTTTTAGTTCAGTAGCCTCTTTTTGCTTCCTTTAGTCAAGCTCGAAGCATGAGTGGGCATCCTGAAGCAGCCCAGATGGTTCGTCGAGAATTCCAGCTGGATTTAGATGAGATTGAAAATGATAATGGTACAGTCCGCTGTGAAATGCCAGAGCTTGTCCAGCACAAACTTGATGACATTTTTGAACCCGTCCTTATTCCTGAACCTAAGTAAGTTCAGCCTTTTCATTTAAATACAAACAGCTCGTGATCATTAAAGTGCATACCTGAAAAGAGCCCACTATGGAAGTATGCCATTGAAAATTCTTAGAGCTGATTGCTACCTAATAGTGACATCTTTAATAAAACCTGATCTAGTAGAGAATTGCATAATTCCCACTCATTAAAATGACTTGTAATTCATACTGAATTTTTCCTTTTGATCTGTTGTCTAGGATCCGGGCTGTATCTCCACATTTTGATGACATGCACAGTAATACAGCGTCCACAATCAATTTCATTATCTCCCAAGTAGCCAGTGGTGACATCAACACAAGTATCCAAGCTCTGACACAGGTAATGCGAATACTTCCCACAATAGAGACTTCATTGATCTATGTGGAGACTTAGAAGAATAATGGATTATGTACTAGTGTAATAACAGTAGTGAAGCATGCAGGCAGTGTCCAGTAGTATCCTGATTTTTAAAGAAAAGGACACAGGGACCACTCAGTTATCATTTGTATCAAATCCCCTAGAACTAGAGTTACAGACAATTGTGAATGAACTACCATATGGGTGCCAGGAATCAAACCCAGGTCCTCTGGAAGAACAGCCAGTGTTCTTATTTATGAGCCGTTTTTTCACTCCCCAGAAGCTATGTGTTTTTAACCATTTTCTGCTTCCTTCCCTAACAGTTCAGTTTTAAATGTATATAAGTAGGGAAGAGCTAGGTTTGTATTTGCTGTGGTGACAGTGGTTGTTAGTGAAGAACCACATTAGCTCAGAGCCAAGAGATAAAAGTCCAGTAGATTACAAGGAAAGTGTTCATAAAAGAACAGTGACATGTAGTAGAGCATCAGTTCCCAAGAAAAGGATGTTTGTGCAGGGGGCCACCCTGTCGTGGTGTAAGGCCCCAAGCAAAGCGAGTAGCATGCACAATGACTCGGAATGAGGAATCATCCAAACTAGAAAAAGGGACATCAAAATAGAGAAGAGCTGAAGGCATAAATAGGAGATTGGTTATATAGACTATAGACTGGTTAACTAAAAAAAAAAAAAAAATTACAAAGAAAATGGGAGTCATATTTGATCATGTGTACTCTAAATGACACCCTGACTCCATGCTATTTTTAGGCTGATTTTCCATAGTCATGGAGAAACTTCATTGGGTATTAAGGCAAGTCATCCATATTGGGGAAAATCTACCTTTAAGTTGTTGCTAAACATTCACTCAGTCATTTCATTTGTAGCATTCTTCAAAAAAAAACCAAAAAAACAAAAAGAAAACAAAAAACAAACAAACAAAAAAAACGCTGGGTGGTGGTGGCGCACATCTTTAATCCCAGCACTTAGGAGGCAGAGACAGGCAGATTTCTGAGTTCGAGGCCAGCCTGGTCTACAGAGTGAGTTCCAGGGCAGCCAGGGCTACACAGAGAAACCCTGTCTCGAAAAACCAAAATTAATTTTTTAAACTGTAATCAACAGTGACATTAGAAAAATAAATATAGCAGTATATATTCAAGACATTTACATAAAAGAATAATGAAGTGTTAGTAATGACATTTAAAATACACTGTTTGTTGGGCAATAGTGGCACACACCTTTAATCTCAGCACTAGTAAGGCAGAGGCAGGCAGATCTCTTTTAGTTCAAGGCCAGACTGGTTTACAGTATGAGTTCCAGGACACCCAGGAGGACACACAAAGAAACACTGTCTCAGAAGGAAGGAAGGAAGGAAGGAAGGAAGGAAGGAAGGAAGGAAGGAAGGAAGGAAGGAAGGAAGGAAGGAAGG
>NW_021604757.1:2874550-2895609 GCF_004785775.1 Grammomys surdaster | reverse complement strand
AGGAAGGAAGGAAGGAAGGAAGGAAGGAAGGAAGGAAGGAAGGAAGGGAGGGACAGACAACCATACATATGTATAAATGTATATATAATGTTTATATGATTCAGAATTAGAAAGATGTCCGTTACCTAGTACATAATTAAGTATATTTCTTACCAAAAGAGGGCTTCAGATCCCAGTATAGATGGTTGTGAGTCACAATGTCATTGCTGAGAGTTGCTGGGAGTTAAACTGAGCCATCTCTCCAGCCCTGTTTGTTTGTTTGTTTGTTTGTTTGTTTGTTTGTTTGTTTTTTGAAACAGAGTCTCCATGTAGCCTTGGCTGGCTGTCCTCTGACTTACTCTATAGATCAGGCTGACCTCAAACTTACAAGTGCTGGGATTAAAGGCATGTGCCATCACTGCCTGGCAAATTAAGTGTATTTCTATTCAAAATTACAACGGTCTAAAATTTGAGAAGCTGAGAGAGTTATTATAGCACATGTGCAGAAGTAAGAACAACACGTGAGAGTTAGTTATTCTATCAAGTGGGTCCTATGACAATCTTTACTTCATAATAAGAATGCTGGTGTCTCAGAGTAACATAAAGGAGACATGTTTATTTTCTGTTCTGTATAAGCTGACCATGGTGGTGTATGCCTGTAATCCCAGCACTCAGGAGGCAGGAGGATCAGAATGCCAGGGTTATTCTTTGCTACATGTCAAGTTTGCATGAGACTGTCTAATCAAAGAAGGAAAATAATAGCAACAAGAAAAAAAAAAAAACAGGCATAGTGGTGGCATATACCTTTAATCCTGACATTCAGGAGGCAGATGAATCTCTGTGAGTTCTATGACAGCCTGGTCTACAGTGTGAGAGTCAGCCAGGGCTGTTACACAGAGAAATGGGGGGAGAGGGTGTTGAGACATGAATTGTTACTGAATTGTTACTGCATCTTTGTTTTTTGAGACAAGGTCTCTGGCTGATCTGAAATGCCATGTGGACCAAGCTGGCCTTGAACTCAGCCATCTGAATGCCTCTGCCACCTGAGTACTGGTACTTACGGCATGTGCCACCATGCCAATCACATCAGTGCATTTTTAAAGTTCTATGAAGACTACAAGTGTGGCTCATCCATATATAGTGCAAGCTTAGAATGTGCAAGGCCTAAGTTCAGTCTCTGCATCCAGCTTTCTTTGTTTTTTGAGTCAGGGCCTCACTATTTAGCCCTGGCTTCCTGGAACCCACTATGTAGACCCTGAACTCAGACAGATCTGCCTGCCTGTGCCTCTGAGTGTTGAGTCTCTGCAGAAACAAATATATAAATAGTATGCGTCCTCTTAAGAAATGAGAATGGCCGGATGGTGGTGGCGCACGCCTTTAATCCCAGCACTTGGGGAAAAAAAAAAAAAAAGAAATGAGAATGTTCTCTCTCTTAGACATAAAAATGCAAGCATATAAGGATGGAGAGATATATTTTGTTTTCTAAGTTTTTGTTTATTGTATACTAAAGGACAAACACTGGAAAGTCTCAGTAAAGGAATGGTTAAAAATTTTGGTAAATGCTTAAGCCGTTATGTTGTTTGTTTGGTTTTTTTGTTTAAGTCAGTGGTTCTCAACCTGTGGTTGATCCCCATATATCAGATATCCTACAGATCAAATTTTTTTTTTTTTTTTTTTTTTTTTTTTTTTTTTTTTTTTTTTTTTTTGGTTTTTTCGAGACAGGGTTTCTCTGTGTAGCCCTGGCTGTCCTGGAACTCACTCTGTAGACCAGGCTGGCCTCGAACTCTCGAACTCAGAGATCCACCTGCCTCTGCCTCCCAAGTGCTGGGATTAAAGGCGTGCGCCACCACCGCCCGGCTCAGATCAAATATTTACATCATGATTTATAACAGCTAAATTAGTTATGAAGTAGCAACAAAATAATTTTATGGTTGGAGGTTACCTCTACATGAAGAACTGTATTAAAGTGTCATAACATTGGGAAGGTTGAGAAACTGGTAGAAGATTTTGGTTTTGTATGAGTATTTTGCATGCATGTATGCACAGCATATGCACAGTTGATCCCTACAGAATCCAGAAGAGAGCATTAGATTCCTTGGAACTGGAGTAAAAGACAGTTGTCCGGTTCCATGATTAGGTTGGGAACCAAATTCTAGGTCTCTGCAAGAACAGCAAGTGCTCTCTTAATAGCAGAGCCAGATATCCCTCCAGCATCTTGTGCTGCTTTACCAAATAGAGTTGTTCTTTTGACTTTAGAGATTTTCAAAATTTTCCACTGAATTAGAAAGCTAGATGCCAGAGTATGGAGGTTCATGCCTTTAATCCCAACACTCAGAGGCATAGGCAGACAGATCTGTCTGAGTTCAGGGTCTACATAGTAGGTTCCAGGAAGCCAGGGCTAAATAGTGAGGCCCTGACTCAAAAAACAAAGAAAGCAAGCTAGATACAGAAAAGTACATGAAATCTTTGTATAGTAAATGTGTCCCTAAGGCCTTGAGAGTATGTGTAATATAAAATAGAAGACTATAATACTATAAATATGAAAAAATGTATGTCTACTTACTAATGTAATTTAGAGAAAGAAGGAAAATAATTCTCCCTGAAAATACAGTGTTTTTTGTGGTGTGCATATGGAAACATTAAACTTTTCTACTAAATACTGTGTGTGTGAACTAGGCATACATGAAGAGATAATGAAAGTAAGGTCCACACCAGGATGTGCTGTTCACATATAAATGGTAGCCCAATGGAGTTGTGCACCTTGGCAGTCCTGCTAAAAATGAAGTTTACTGAATATCAACATATACTATATACAGTATAAATCTGCTTAATATGCTTAGAATACACAAGGCCTTTGGAAGATACTTTCATATTAATGTATAAGAGATAAATATTTTCCTGCAGAACATTTTACCATCACTACAACCAAGTACTAAACTAGGAAAAACACTGGACATGTGCAAATTGAGTTTTTAGTTTAGACTGAGTAAGTAATCTGAGCTTTCTGAGCCTCATCTGATAAGTGAAGATCTTTTGCTTGTTACTTTTTGTTGTTGAGATTATTTGTCTTTTTAAATTTTGACAAATGTAACAGATGTACTGTGAATCAAACCCCAGGGCTTTAAACTAAGTAGGACATGCTCTACCACTGAGCTCGTCTCATACATACGTATGTATGTATGTATGTATGTATGTATGTATGTATGTATGTATTTATGAATGACTCTCACTTTGTAGCCCAGGATATCCTGGAACTTGGCTGTGTAGCCTAGGCTGAACTCAAATGTAAAATCCTCCTGCTTCTTCAGCCTTCAAAGTGCTAAGATTATAGGTATGTTCCACTACTCTTGTGTTTTTGTTTTTTTTTTTTAATTGAAGGTTTAGTAGTAACACTTTCTAAGAAAAATTTTCTTTTTAATAAATTGAACATTAAAGCATAGACATTATTCTCTGAACTAGATAGTATGGTTCTTAGAAGAGAATCTCTGGCTAATTTATTTAATACTATCTTGCTCAGTAACTATATAAATGTGTGTGTGTGTGTGTGTTTAGTGATTGAATTCCTAAGGATAGTTATTTGTAAAGTTAATATTTTTTTAGGTAAAATAAGTGCTTTGCTAATGAATTCTCCTATAGATATGTGTCTTATAATGTTTTTCTGCCACTCATAAAGCTTGGAAACTATAGCTTGGAATTTTTCTTATCAGATTGATGAGGTCCTGAGGCAGGAAGACAAAGCTGAAGCTATGTCTGGCCACATTGATCAGTTTCTGATAGCAACATTCATGCAGCTAAGACTCATCTACAGCACACACATGGCAGATGAGAAGTTGGACAAGGATGAAATCATCAAGTTGTATAGCTGTATCATTGGCAACATGATTTCGGTAAGACATTTCTTCAGAACTGGAGTTTCTCTTAGATCTATCAACCCACCAAGGTTCTCAAGCCAGAATCAATGCTGACATTCCAGTGAGACCTGTGTCCACTTGGTAGAATTATCCATGAGTAAAAGAAGAGCCAGTTGTTGACTTTTTGCATTGAATGATATCTGTTAAGTATCTCATCTAGCACAGCTGGAATGGAGAAGGAAAGAAGAATAGACAGAAATAGAACCACAGAAAAGCTGGGATCGTGTGGTCTGAACTTCGAGATGGGGAAATCTAAGCACCCCAGAAAGTCAACATATTTATATAGAATTGAACAGAGAGGCGGGGTTGTTGCGTATAGATAAACAAGGAGGCAAGTTTTATGACTGGATAAAGGACATAGGTTTAGCTAATCTTTATAGGAGCAGTCTCTGTAGGGGAGTAGCTTTCAGGCCAATGAACATGGTTGTTGGGGAGCTATGGAGGACATTTCTATAGACACCATGAATTACGCACTTTTGGACACCCGAGGAAGGCTTTGCCACTTTCCTCTATATCTCACACAGAGAAGGTATTGCCATTCCCTTAGGACTGAGGCTAGGGTCCTTGATACAGACCATGTTTTGTGTTGTTGTTGTTTCCCCTCTTCCCTTCTCCTGCTCGCTCCAGCCTTTTTTTTTTTTTAATTATATGTTTTAAGTACACTGTAGCTGTCTTCAGAAATCCCATACGAGAGCATCAGATCTCATTACGGATGGTTGTGAGCCACCTTTTGGTTGCTGGGATTTGAATTCATATCCTCTGTAAGAACAGTCAGTGCTCTTAACCACTGAGCCATCTCACCAGCCTGATAACAGACCATGTTAGCAGCACACATTTATTCAAGAATTCCTTCATTCAGGGCTCCCTCCACTCCCTACAGTTAGGATATAAAGCAGAATGTTTAGTTCTTCCTAGTATTCTGCTTCCTACCAGTTTCTTCTACAGGCAAAGCAGGTATTATTTGGCTTTTCACGGATAATTATGGATCAAAAATAGAGTAGAAAGAAAGCACACCAATTAATTAGGATTTTTTTTTTAACATTCTGAGGTTTTTTTATTTGTTTGTTTTGGTTTGGTTTGTTTTTTTGTGGTTTTTTTGAGACAGGGTTTCTCTTTGTAGCCTTGGCTGTCCTGGAACCAACTCTGTAGACCAGGCTGGCCTCTAACTAAGAAATCCGCCTGTCTCTGCATCCCAAGTGCTGAGATTCAAGGTGTCCGCCACCACTGCCCGGCACATTCTGAGGTTTTAAAAATGCAATATAATTGAGCCAAGTATGTTGGTACAAACATGCAGTCCCAGCACTTAGAAGTTTAAAGTATTGGCCACCTAGGCCACAGAGTAAACCTTTGTCAGTATATATAGCAGAATATTGACTAGAATATACCAACTATATTTGTATCATATATTGAGTTTTAACCTCCCTAACATAGTTAGAATCGGATAGCTATTTCAGATAGAGAGCCTGGCCCGAGAGGCCTCCACTGGAGTACTGAAAGACCTGATGCATGGACTGATCACCTTAATGCTGGATTCTCGGATTGAAGATCTGGAGGAAGGACAACAGCTGATTCGTTCTGTGAACCTCTTGGTGGTGAAGGTTTTGGAGAAATCAGACCAGACCAATATCTTCAGGTATATTTATACCTTCATCAGTAAAGCTTGGGATAAGGTAGTCAGAGTTGAAAGTGTAGCTCAGTCAGTAGAGTGCTTGCCTAGCATTCAGAGTCCTGAGTTTGCTCCCCAGCATAATGGCACTTTCCTGTAATTCTAACACTGAGGAGCATTCCTCTTAGGTGGAGGCAAGAGGATAAAAGTCAACAAATCAGTTGTAACTTTCAAATTTGCCTAGTAAGATGATTTATTACTTTCTTATAAATGAATCATCTATTTCAGGCTAAAACTAGTAACTATCAATATCATGAAGTTTTTTAATAAGACAGTAAAATATACTGGTTATATATATATCTCTAGCATTACATTTGTCTCTCAGCTACTAATGACCAGAAAAAAAGAAAACAATGACAAGATTTACCAATTTTCAAATAACAAAATCTTAATGATCTTATTTTCAATAATTACCATGATCAGTGAATTGCTTATTAGGTAGATAGAGAATATTCACACTTCAGTTATTGATTTTAAGAATGAAGGTTTAACAAACAAAGCCAGAGTCATCTGGGAGAAGGTAACTCGGCCTACGGAAACAGTAGCATGGTTCCTGCCAAATTCCGAAGCAACCTTTCTGCAAAGGCCATTGGACACAGAATCCATGTGATGCTGTACCCATCACAGATTTAAACTAATGGAGAGTAAATAAATAAAAGTAGATTTGTGCTCTTGTATTTTTTCAAAAAAAAAAAAAGAAGAAAGGTTTAAAATTTATTAATCCTATTTGTTTTTCCAGTGCCCTGCTTGTTTTACTTCAGGACAGCCTGCTAGCAACAGCTGGTTCTCCCAAATTCTCAGAGCTTGTTATGAAGGTAAAATTGAAATGATTTCATTTCTTTTCTTTCAAAGATACACTTTTTTTGTGCAGAGGCGGTGTGGGATTCAAGATAGAGTTTCTCTATGTGGCCTTGGCTGTCCTGGAACTCAATCTGTAGACCATGCTAGCCTCAGGCTCAGAGATCCACCTGTCTCTGCCTCCAGAGTGCTGGGATTGAAGGTGTGTGCCGCCACCACCCAGCTATAATCCCATTTTTAAATGTAGAGGGAAAGAAATTTGAATTATGATATTGACTCAAATCAACCAATTGTAATTCCAGAAAACTAGAGGCTAAGGAAGGAGGGTAGGAGTTAAAACCAGCCTAAGATACCTAATGTAGTGTTATTGAAACAGTGAGGCTGTCTCAAAAATATGTATATATAACTGGACTTTTCTTTTATTTCAACTTACCACTAAATTCAAGTCTAACATTTTTGGTGTCAGTCTACATGCTGTGATGTATACTTTCATCCTAATATCTAGGAGGCAGAGAGACCTGGCTGGCCTTTAACTCAGAGAGATCCACCTGCTTCTGGTTCCTAGTGCTGGAATTAAAGGTGTACACCACTAAACCCGGATTCTCCTAAAAATCCTCTGGTTTCTTATTTTAATAGTGTCTATGGAGAATGGTTCGACTATTGCCTGACACCATCAACAGCATTAACCTAGACAGAATCCTTCTCGACATCCACATTTTCATGAAGGTCTTTCCCAAAGAAAAATTGAAGCAATGCAAAAGCGAATTTCCTATAAGGACTCTAAAGACCCTTCTGCATACTTTATGCAAATTAAAAGGACCTAAGGTGAGTGAGAACAACTATTCTCTTGAGTAAATTTCATGGAAGTCATTACTAGCATTTGAATGTGCTGTCTCCTTCAGATCCTAGACCACCTTACAATGATTGATAATAAGAATGAGTCAGAACTGGAGGCTCACCTGTGTCGGATGATGAAGCATAGCATGGACCAGACTGGGAGCAAGTCTGATAAGGAAACAGAAAAGGGAGCTTCTCGAATAGTGAGTAGCCTAAATTCCAAGGGGTGAGGGGAGTCTTAGGAATCAGAGTAATGGGTCTCTTGGTTTGCTGCTATAACCATTTCTGTCTAACATTTTTAAAACACTTGAGTAGTGAACACATGCTTTTTGATCTCCAAAAAAGAGTTGTGTCTGTGTCCAAAGCATCAATAGATCACTAGGTAAGTCCACTGTGAGCTGTACTTAACTGGAGAGGAATGGACCAGCTCGTCCTCAAAGTTGAGGTGAAATCCTTAGACTAGAGGCACTCATAACCAGGATACTAGTATTGCTCCTCTAAGCTGTTCAGCTCTGGGCTTCCTGTACCAGCAGAACCACACCTGTAAGGCCTGTATTTTGAAATATTCTCTGTTAGCATCCATCCTTTCATTTGTTCAACTCTAATCATTCCTTTCTGTTTTTCTATTTATTAGGATGAAAAATCAAAGGTCAAAGGAAATGATTTCTTAGCTGAGATTTTTAAGAAGATTGGCTCTAAAGAGAACACTAAGGAGGTGAGAAGGAAAGCCCAAGGCTGGTATGGTAGCAGAGCAGTTGCAGCACTTGGAAAGCCAAGATAGAAAATTGCAAGTTTGAGACTAGACTGAACCAAATACATAGTGAGACTGTTTGAAGCCAATACATAGGAAGTTCTGGGCCAGTCAGAATTAGTTATATAATAAAACCTTGTATGCAACAACAACAAAAAAAAGACAGGTGCCGGGCAGTGGTGGTGCACGCCTTTAATCCCAGCACTTGGGAGGCAGAGGCAGGTGGATTTCTGAGTTTGAGGCCAGCCTGGTCTACAGAGTGAGTTCCAGGACAGCCAGGGCTATACAGAGAAACCCTGTCTCAAAAAAACAAACAAACAAAAAAAACCTTGTCTGCAAAAACCTGAAGGAGGGGTGGAGGGAGTAAGGCTGGAGGGAAGGAGGGGGAGTGGAAGGGGTTAAATCAAATAGGTGTGGTTTTCTTTGTGGAACACTAATACTTATTCCCACCTCTTTTTTTTTTTTTTTTTTTTTTTTTAAAAACCAGGGCCTAGCAGAGTTATATGAATATAAGAAGAAATATTCAGATACTGACATTGAACCGTTTCTGAAAAATTCCTCACAGTTCTTCCAGAGTTATGTTGAGAGAGGCCTTCGGGTGATTGAGATGGAAAGAGAAAGCAAAGGCCGCATCCCCACTTCAACAGGTGTGGTTTCCTGTTACAGGTCCAGACATAGGCCAAAATAGCTGCAAACCATATACAGGATCCACTCACACCTCTCCCTACCGTCACGTTGACACCTTGGTGGAAACAGTGTTCTCTCTTACCTGAACTACACCAAAGTGCCCTCCTGTGTGTTCTCCCTACTCTCACCTTCACTGTTTTATGCACATTTCCACACAGAGCATCAGAAGAAGTTTCCAACTATTTTTCTAGAAGGCAAAAACCTTTGAGTGTCCTGTGTTGTCTGATCCCTTGCTTCTTCTGGAACCTCATCTACTGCTCCCCAGCCCCACCAACCCCCACGTTGTTTCTGAAACACAGATGTGTAGGCCTTGGGGCCTTTGTGCTGACTTTGTCATTCTGTTGTTCTTTATGTGGGGATTGAAGCCAGGGCTTTGTACAGGCTCTGGATACACTCTGCCACTAATACATTTGTAGTCTCTGCAGTGACCATTTTTATATATGTGTGTGCAATATATATTTATAAATATACACACACATATACATACACACACACACACACACACACACACACACACACACACACACATACTGCTGTTGCTTCTGTTTTGTTTTGTTTTGTTTTGTTTTGTTTCGAGACAGGGTTTCTCTGTGTAGCCCTGTCTGTCCTGGAACTCACTCTGTAGACCAGGCTGGCCTCAAACTCAGAAATCCACCTGCCTCTGCCTCCCAAGTGCTGGGATTAAAGGCGTGCACCACCACTGCCCGGCACTGCTGTTGCTTCTAAGAGAACCTATTGACCAATTCACTAGCCTTGTTCAGCTCTTGTTCACAAAGATCTGCCTGCCTCTGTTCCTGGTTTCTGAGTTTAAAAGGGATATGTCACTACACCCAGCACATATCCCACTTCTAACATATATGATTATAGTATCTGTTATTTGCTTTATGTCTGTTACTCTTAGCTAAAATTCAAAATCCACATGGGAGGTACTGAAGATGTAGTTCAGTTTATAGAGTACTTACTTAGTATGTACAAAGAATGGGTTCAATCCTTAGCACCCATTAAGTGGGCATGGTAACTAGGAGGATCAGAAAGAAGTTCATGGTTATCTTTGACTGCATAGAGACCATCCTGAGTTACATGAGACCCTGTTAGAAAGAAGAGAAGGAAAGAAAAGATCTGCTGGAAAAGGTTTTTATCTCTTTAGTTGCCTAGAACAAAATTGGCACTCTGCAGTTATTTTAGGAATGGTTAGAATGCATAGCCAAAGCTCAGGCTGAAATATTACTGTCCCCACAATGAAAAGCTATTATGAAAATAGCTGCTTGGGCTGGTGAGATGGCTCAGTGGTTAAGAGCACTGACTGCACTTCCAGAGGTCACGAGTTCAAATCCCAGCAACCACATGGTGGCTAACAACCATCTGCAATGATATCTGATGCCCTCTTGTGGGGTGTCTGAAGACAGCTACAGTGTACTTACATATAATAAATAAAAAAAAAAAAAATTAAAAAAAAAAAAAAAAGAAAATAGCTGCTTACAGAGACAAAAGGAAGACATAGGAGGTTTCACTTTTAAAAAAATATCTAAACCAAAGGCAGCCCCAGCTGCAAAATTTCTTGTCCTCAGGGCAGAGCAGAGCAGTGAGAATGTGCCCTCTCAGATGCCTGACGCCTGTCACAGATGTGCGCCTTGCGTAGTTGAGGCGCTCTCTCCACCTGTCCGGCTCACTTCAAGCTTTGCTCTCCCCGTTTGACACTTTTGACACCGTAAATGACCACTCTCCAACCCATTGAAAGTTCTGCAAGGGTGGTAAACGGAACATCAAGGAACAGTAGACCAATGATTTGTCTGGCCATAAGAAGCCCTCCTTTTCCCATTTCCAGAGTTCTTTGTTATAGTGGTTTTTTGTTTTTGTCTTTTTAATTTATTTTTACTTCATGTGTAGGTGTTTTGTCTACTGTGTGTCTGTGCACCAGGTCTGTGCAGTGCCCTTGGAGGCCAGAAGAGAATGAGCATCAGAGTCCCAGGAACTGGAGTTAGAGTTGTGAGCTACCATGTGGGTGCTGTGATTCAAGCCTGGGTCCTTTAGGAGAGCAGTCAGTGGTCTTAACTGCTGAGCCATTTTGCTATCCCTTAGACAAACACTCTTGTTTCTAGCACTTAGCCATATTCTTGCCCCAAGTTAGGTTTGTTTATGCTTTTCTGTTAGTTTGCACATGTATGCAAGCATGTCTATATGTGTATGGGCATGTGTTCAGCTGCAGGAGTTTGTGGAAGCCCAGAAATGATGTTGAATGTGGTCCTCTATTGCTCATTTTTTTCCATGTTATAAATTGAGGCAGGATCTCTTGCTTAAACCTAGAGCTCACTGGTTCAGCTGTTTTACCTGGAACCCGGTTGCTCCAATTATCTCCTAGTTCTGCCTCCTGCACGCTGTGATTTCTGGTCAGTTGCTGTGCCTACCCAGCATTTATTTGAATTCTAGCAATTCAGACTCCTGTCTTTACACTTCATCCATTGAGCCATCTTTTCAGCCCTGTAAGTTAGGTCTTTTAAATGCTGTACTTTATGACTGACCCCTGTTAGAAACTTAGGAGTTGAAGCCGGGCGGAGGTGGCGCACGCCTTTAATCCCAGCACTTGGGAGGCAGAGGCAGGCGGATTTCTGAGGTCAAGGCCAGCCTGGTCTACAGAGTGAGTTCCAGGACAGCCAGGGCTACACAGAGAAACCCTGTCCCGAAAAACCAAAAAAAAAAAAAGAAAGAAAGAAAGAAACTTAGGAGTTGAGATGAATTGGCGGCGTAAGAACATTGATGGGTAGTTTCCGTCCCTAGTTCTTCTCTGTAGATTTGAAAAATGTGTGTTTATTATGTCATCCAACCCAAACAACTGATTCTGCCAAATAGCCTCATTTTCTAAGTTGGGCACTCATCATATACTTAGATGTAGGGACTTTGGATCGCCTGTGTCAGCCCTGTGGTTGTTGGTATATAAGCCTTCATATAACCAAGGTGTAAGCAGCCAGCCCTTTTGAGCCCTTTTGTGTTGACTGTTTTTTGTTTTTTGAGACAGGGTTTCTCTGTGTAGCCCTGGCTGTCCTGGAACTCACTTTGTAGACCAGGCTGGCCTCAAACTCAGAAATCCGCCTGCCTCTGCCTCCCAAGTGCTGGGATTAAAGGCGTGTGTCACCACTGCCCGGCTTTGTGTCGACTCTTAAAGTTCTCTTAAAGTTCTAAGTATAGGTTGTATATTTGAGACCAGTCTGCATCACTAAGTCCAGGTAGATCCTGGTGGGTATTCTGTTTGTTTTTTTTTTTTTCTTTTCTTTTCAGTATTTGAGTACAGTGGAGACATTCAGACACTTAAATTTTTTTGTTATTGCTAGGAACTTATACATATGCTGTACAACTGAGCCCTAGAAATTATTGGCTGTCTTTGGTAATAGATTGACCATTGCATTCTGGAAGTTGGGATATGTGGATATCTGCATGTGCTTCCTTCGTTTTCCTCTGTAGGCATTTCCCCTCAGATGGAGGTCACATGTGTGCCCACCCCCACAAGCACAGTGTCCTCTCTAGGTAACACAAATGGAGAAGAAGTGGGGCCATCTGTCTACCTGGAAAGACTAAAAATTCTCCGGCAGCGGTGTGGTCTTGACAACACAAAGGTATTGTTCCTTTCTTTCTGTGTGGGGTGGAGAGGAGTGACAAGCTCACCCTCAGCAGAGTGGCCTGACCTTGGTATACACTGCTGAAGTCTCTTGACTGCTTCCCCTGAACTTAGCCAGTGTCTCTCTGTCCTCTCTCAATAGCAAGATGACCGGCCTCCACTGACCTCTTTGCTCTCCAAACCAACAATTCCTCCTCCAGTTGCCTCCTCCACAGACATGCTCAATAGCAAGCTCTCACAGCTACGGGAGTCCCGGGAACAGCACCAGCACTCAGACCTAGATTCCAACCAGACCCACTCTGCAGGAGCCATGACCTCCTCCTCCACAACTAACATTGATGACTTGAAAAAGAGACTGGAGAGAATAAAGAGCAGTCGCAAATGAAGCTGCCCATCCCTCAGCACTCTGCAGCATTAGTTTACTAATCTAGAAGTCCTCTAGTGTGAAGCGGCCACTACAGGCCTCATTGTACACAAACTGGTTGTATGTATCAGACTGCAGATGGGGAAGAGCAGTGGTGGCTCAAGTCTGCACACGCTGTGCTTCTAGAAGCCTGACTGTGGGTTAGGTTCGTGTACAGACTTCTAAACAGCTGCTCCCTCAGCTCAGAGTAGGTTCCATATCTTTTTTTGTTTTGTTTTAATGGCTCATTTGTAAAATTGTCCTAATTTTTCCTAGCTTTCAGCCATTAGAAACTCTTTTAATAGTTCCTTTTGAGTTGTGAGCTCTTCTGTAGCCCTGAAGGGACACTGTATTCTGTATGAATGCATGGCATGAGACAACTAATTTAAGAGTCTTTTATAAATAAAGTTTGCATTAACTATACCCATTTCCCAAAATGCTCTGGGAGCTCTGGACAACTATTTTCTGTCACCTATCTAAGGAAAGCTGGGCCAATTTCTTGGGCCCTGGTAGAGGTAGGTTTATTAATGGCCTGCTGAGGTCTACCTTCTCTAAATCCACAGATCGGAGTTGTAGTTCCATTGAAACAGGAGAGACTTGCTGGCCTGTTGTCCACATGCAGACCCAAGCAGCAGAGAAAGCTCATCTCTCCTTGCTTTTGAGGTATTGGTTTATGACCTTCCTCTGGTCATCCCCAGTTGTTTGGAGGGACATTTATGTATCCTACTGCTTTGCTGTACCAATGACATGAGATTGTTTTCAAGTGTTAGCTTGTGCCAGCAGTTCCCACACCACAAGTGAATTCGGTTCACTGGTGCATCTGGGAGAGCTTGCTGTTTCCTGCCTCAATATCTGAGTCTCTTGGTCCAGACTAATTGCTTCACACTTTGGGTTGAGTGAGTACAAAATGTGAAATGAAGATTCACTTGCAGAAAAATGAAGGATCTTCCTCCTTAATTAGAAAACTGCTTCATGAGTAAAAGGTTCTGGGTTCTAGTGGAGACTCCAGGCAAACTCCAGGACATCTCTAAGGAACTTTCTCATCAAGTCCACCTTCTACTCAGCTGGCATTCCAAGCAATGAAAGATAGAAGGAAAATGTACTCAACCCTGCTTCTTATAGGGAGACCGTGAAGTGGTAAGTATCTATAGCAGGAAAGGTGGAGTTCACTGCTATAGGAGGACACATTTGCAAAGTGGGCTCTAGAATGGGCACTATTTGTCTGAAAACCTAAGTGTTCAAAGTTCATAGCCCTGTCCGTGATGTTGGGAGTGGTATTACAGTGCATTCTTTATTTGGTTTTGTTGTTGTTTTGTTTTTTTCGACACAAGGTCTCTGTGTAGCTTTGGCTGACCTGAAACTCACTCTGTAGACCAGGCTGGCCTTGAACTCACAGAGATTGCTTCCCTCTGTCTCCCTAGTGCTGGGATTAAAGGCGAGTGCCACCACTGTCTACCTTTTGATTTGTTTTTGAGACCAGGTCTCACTATGTGGGTTCCCAGGCCTAGAACTCATTATGTAGACCAGGCTGCCCTGGAACTGTAAAAATCCACCTACCTCTCAGTGCTAGTATGAAAGGAATACACCACCACCAAACCAAGCTACAATATATTCTTAATTGCTTCTCCCTAAAGTCCTTAAATAAAATTTACACTAACTATACCCATTTTCCAAGATGCTCTGTACCTTGGAATGCTAGGCAACTGTTTTGTTACCTATTTAAGAAAAGCTGGGTATTGAGCCCAAGTAGAGGTTATAATCTGCGAGGTAATGTCACTGAGTATGTATGTATGTATGTATGTATGTATGTATGTATGTATGTATGTATGTATGATCAGTCAACCAGAAGCACAGAATAAGCAAGAAACTTTGTCATAATTCTCTGTTCCTTTATATAACTGAATATGAAAACCAATACAATGGTAACAAATACCTATAATCCTAATCCTAGCACTCGGCAGGCTAATCCAGGAGGATCTCAAATCAGAGAGTAGCCTAAGGAATACAAGAAGACTCAGCGGACAGAGAAGGGAGAAGGGCTGGAGTTGAGCTGGTTTGTCTGTCAGGACAGGATCTCACCATGTAACCCTGGCTGCCTGAAACTACTGTGTACACCAAGCTAGCCTCACAGAGATGCACCGGCCTGTCACTATCCTTGGGCCTCCCACTTCTAACCATAGACATTGGTTAAAGCTCTAAAGCTGAAACTGCAAGGGCATGACCTGGTCCCCTACTCCTATCCTACACCTACAGCAGACAGACCTGCAGTCTTCACTCCTGCCTTGGAGCTCAGGGATGCATCTCCTCGACACAGTTCCGCAGTGTCAACAAGTTTCACACCTGCTGAATTTCACATTAGGGGCTGTGGTGCCCACTTAACCATAAACATCCCAGATAGGAATAGTGCTTTAATACTGTAGAGATAGGAGCTTTTTCCATCTCATACCAGTGACCTGTTAACAGTGATCTTGAAGAATGTCCTATGACAGGACATCTTCACAACTTTTAAATTTGTCCATTTACAAACCTATTCAAATATCCTCTACTCTGTTTCCTACAATTTGTGCTAATCTGGTGTTGTATAAGGAGAAATCTGGAAAAACTCCCTCTCCCCAACACAATACATATATCATTACATGGCTTCTGGGGGGACCAAAGGAGGGAGGTAGTGACCATAAAAGGAACTTTAAACATGCCAGGCTGGATGCCAGTCTATTGTTAGATAGTAAGTATTTGTGCTCAGTACACAACAAAAAAGACTTAGTCCTTATAAGTGTTTAAAATTTAGTCCTTATAAACTGTGTCATATGTGTCTTTTAAAATATAAACAGGCCTGGCAGTGGCACATGCCTTTAATCCCAGCACTTGGGAGGCAGAGGCAGGCGGATTTCTGAGTTCAAGGCCAGCCTGGTCTACAGAGTGAGTTCCAGGACAGCCAGGGCTACGCAGAGAAACCCTGTCTCGAAAAACCAAATAAATAAATAAATAAATAAATAAATAAATAAATAAATAAAATAAACAGGCTTAGAAAGGTCAAGTGATTTGAACATAATTAGCCCTTTTAAGTTTGGAGACAGAAGCTGGGCACAGTGGCATAGCGCATGCCTTTAATCCCAGCCCAGAGAAATAAAAGTAGGCAGATCTCTGAGTTCAAGACCAGCCTGATTTATATAGTAAACTCCAGGACAGCCAGAGCTACGTAGTGAGACCACATATACAAGATTAGAGACATAACATCAACTCAGGTCACGTGAGAAGCCTGTGCCCATCATATTTTAATCTCAAAAGTGCTTCAAACATTGAGCCTCTCGGGGGCATACGTGTACTATTTTGATCACATGATAGAAGATGTAGGATGTTATGACTAAAATCTTGGTTGTCATCTGGAATCCACACACGCATATGAGCATGCCTAAAAGAACATTTCTCAGTTGGGTCATTTTAAAATGGGTAATTTCACCCTAAATTTGAGCCACACCTTCTGGTCTAGCTTGCATAAAAGAACCTAGAGAAGGAAGTGTTTTACCTGTCCCCCCACTTTCTCTGGCAAGTTTATTGACCCTGCTCCTGAGGCATACCTTTACTGGCATCAGAACCTGCTGCTTCAAATTCCAGTGTAGAATGAAGACAAGCTGAGATGTAGCCCCATGGAGTAAACAATTACCAGACTCTTGGCCTTTCTGTTCAGAGATACCTATTGCTGGACTAGCTGGACCACAGACTCTTCAGCACTCTAATAAATCTATATCTGTGGTATAAATTATGCACATGCTGGGATTACAGACCAGTATACTATCATAGTCAGGTTTTTTTGTTTTGTTTTGTTTTTTAATAAGACAAGGTTTCTCTGTGTAACCCTGGCCATCCTGGAACTCACTCTGAAGATCAGGCTGGCCCTAAACTGCCTCTGCCTCCTGAGTGCTGGGATTAAAGGTATGTGCCACCACTACCTGGCTCTACATCCAGCTTTGGTGGGTTCTGGGTATCCAAAATCAAGTCATCAGGACTGCACAGGGCTGTACTCACTGAGCCATGTCCTCAGCCCCACAGCTTTGAATTCTAAATGTGTAAATGGATAAGTTACTTCTCCAAATCTGTTTTACTCACCTACCGACCTCCTGTGACGAGCAACACCTTCCTTTTGTGAGGAATAAATGGGATAATGCATCAAGGTTAAGATATGAAACATTCTTAAATGATCACAAACGTAACTTCTGCCTCTCTTCTCAGCTGGCCTGTGCTGGAGACTGGATTATTTGCAGTCCTGTTTGTCTAGCAACATCACCGCCTCTTCCACAGCCCAGTCCAGAGAGTTGTCCATCAACAGCACTGGGCACACTGAGACTTACAATCACTTTTATTGAGAACAGAAACAAACCACAAAAATATTTTGACTGGTTTCTGTGATTCTGCAATGAGGATCCCATATTGAGGGTCCCTCACCCACTCACACACCTATCCAAATTGATCAATGACTTTCTGTATCCACCTTTTCAGACGGAACACGTGTGTGTAGAAGCCATATTTCCCATTCCGGTCACAGCCTTCACCCCATGAAACAATACCCATTTGATACCAGCGGTTGTTATAGGGACTCTGAGGAAGAAAAGTGGGGTTTCCAATAGTCAGGTCCAGGTGCTTTTCTTGAAAACAAATTCCTGGCCCCCAACCTTCCCTGCCTTTGGAAAATACCCTCCAACCCCCTGGCCTTTAGAGAAGCTTACCTTCATAACAAAAGGTCCCCCACTGTCACCTTCACAAGCATCTCCTCTCTTGGTGTCATTCACCTTGAAGCCTTGAGAAAGAACAGCAGGGTTCAGGAGTCACTTCCCTTAAGGAACTGCAGCCACACAGCCTCATTTCCAGACCTCATGGATCTGTCCTTTCCAGCCTCTTCTCACCATCCCCACTCAGGTCAAGTCCCAGCCCTCTCCTGTGCCCAAACCACGCCTTCGAATAAATAGACTACAGCAACACCCAAACCTCAATTTAGTGTACTAAAATGTACATATAATCTACGACATATAGGATGAAGACCAAAGCATATCTTTCAAAAGAACAAGGCAAATCAGTAGAAACACTCCTACCCAGAAACACATGGAAACTAACCAGACCATAGGAAGAAACAAGAAAAAAAAAAAAAAAAAAAAACCTTAGCTAGCAAGACACCATCAGTCAACTACAAAACTATCTGAATGAAATATCACCAAGCAAACTGGTATATTCAGAATAAAGCTTGACTCAAAAATCTAAAAATGAAAATTTTAAAAATGAGGTGCCATTGAGCTGGGTGGTGGTGGCGCATGCCTTTAATCCCAGTGCTTGGGAGGCAGAGGCAGGTGGGTTTCTGAGTTCCAGGCCAGCCTGGTCTACAGAGTGAGTTCTAGGACAGCCAGGTCTACACAGAGAAACCCTGTATGGGGTGGGGGGGCACAAACCAAAAAATGAGATGCCGTGGTATGTGCTTATAAAAGTCAACTATTTAAAGGTTGGAGCCAGGAGGATTCATTTAAGATCATCCTCAGTTACATGGTGAGTTTGAGGCTAGCCTGGAGTGCAATGAGACTGTCCCAAAAGATGGGAAATAAATGAACAGGAAGTGGGAGAAAGTAAAAGTCTAAGGAGGTTAAAGATTGAGCATGGATGTGCCCATCTATAATCAGGAGGCTGAAGTGGCACTGTCACATTCCAAGACCAGCCTGTGCTGTACACTGGTAGAGTGCTTGCCTAGCATGCATGAAGCCATTAGATCCCCAGTACCTCAAACTGAATAATCTTGGGAATGATGGCACAAGCCTGTAATCTTAGCACTGGATGGGCAGGAATGGGGAAAGCAGAAGCATCAGAAGTTCAAGGTTATCAAGTACCTAGTGAATTCAAGCCTAGGTTACATGAGACCATGTCTTCTTTGAGACCATGTCTTAAAAAGAAAAAAAGCCACACAGCAGGAAAGAGGAAAGAAGGAAGGGAAGGAAGGAAGGAAGTGGCATCTTGAAAAAGTATAAGACCAAAGGAAAGATAAGCACTAAAGCAAAATGTAAACTCTCCTAAATACATAACTTTTTTTTAAAGCAAACATAACACAAGGAAAGTAAGATGGCAAATGAAACAATAATTACAAAATAATGAGTTAATAAAAATCAACTCCATAAAAACCACAATCTTAATCACAATTATTTATTAACATGCCAAAATACACAGGGACCCTTAAGTCTAAAATCTTAAGACTTAGCTAGGATTGAGATACAGTTTAGTGTTAGAGCAGTTGCCTAGCTCAAGGCCCAGGTTCAATCTGCAACACCACGGTAATAATAAAGTTGGGATTTTGTTTTACGTAAGCCAAGCACACTCAGGAGGCTGAGGCAGGGGTATTGTAAATTGTGGCCAGCCTAAGCTATGTAGTAAAACCCAATCTCAGAGGAAAAAAAAAATTGAAAAATAGTTACTAAACAACTCAGAGCCATGCATGGCTTTAATATAAGCACAGACAAATCTCTGAGTTCAGTGCCAGCCAAGACTACATAATGAAACTTTTTCTCAATAAATAAATATGGAGAGTGAGTGGGGAAGACACCCAACTTCAACCTCTGTACTCCACACATACTCACATATGTGTGAACCCACATCAACACATACATATTCCATATTCAAACACAGACACAACATATAAAAGATAAGAGTAGCCAGGCGGTGGGGGTGCACACCTTTAATCCCAGCACTTGGGAGGCAGAGGCAGGTGGATTTCTGAGTTTGAGGACAGCCAGAACTGCACAGAGAAACCCTGTCTCGAAAAACAAAACGAACAAACAAACAAAAAAAGAGTAGGAGTTAATGTTACAGGAGAGAAAAATAATAGGTGTAAGTATTTAACAAGTCAAATTCTTAGTCTTTGGGGAGATGCAGGAAAACTTTCTAACTCAAAAAGAGTATGAGATAAAACACAAAAATAGAAAGTAAGGGGCTGCAGAACAGAAAAGGTCATAGAAGACACCCCAGCATTCCAGAAAGCTACCCAAGAAGACCCACGAAGATGGGAAGCCTCTAGCACTAAAGTAAAGAAACACTTTGGTCCTTATTTTAAATGGAATTATAGTCAACACAAATTTTTTTTTTTCGAGACAGGGTTTCTTTGTGTAGCCCTGGCTGTCCTGGAACTCACTCTGTAGACCAAGCTAGCCTCGAACTCTCAAACTCAGAAATCCGCCTGCCTCTGCCTCCCAAGTGCTGGGATTAAAGGCGTGCACCACCACCACCTGGCTCACAAAATGTTTTATGAACATAGTGCAATCCCAACAAAAATATCAAGATGCTCTTACTTGTTAGCTTGAATTTTGTTTTGTTGTTTGAGACAGAGTCGTTCTCTCTGTGTAGTTCTGGCTGCCCAATAGCTTAAGAGATCCCCCTTGCCTCTGCCTCCAGAGAGGTCTACTGTAGCCCAGATGATCCTCTAGTCTGACATGATGCTCCTGCCTCCACTCCCTGAGTACTGATGTTGCAGATATTACCACTACACCTGGCCCTCTTCTCTCACCTCATCCCCCTTGGGATGGCTGAGTTTACTGCTCTCCAACCCCACAGGCCTCCCTGCTGTTCTTCAGGCCAACCAAGTGTTTGCCCACCTCAGGACCCCTGCACCAGTGTCTGTCCCCAAAGCCAAGTACCTCTGTGTCTGACTCCTCATCCACTTCTTCTAGTCTCTGCTTAACCTGCTTGAGAAAAGGCCGCCTCCAGCCCCTCTGACCACTGGGTTTAGTTGACTTGTCCCCTACAGTCTCCCTCACTCTGCTCTTTCCCCAGAGCTATTATCAACAATAGGTGCTCTAAGCCAGATGGTGGTGGCGCTTGCCTTTAAGCCCAGAACTTGGGAGGCAGAGGCAGGTGGATTTCTGAGTTCAAGAGTTCGAGGCTAGCCTGGTCTACAGAGTGAGTTCCAGGACAGCCAGGGCTACACAAAGAAACCCTGTCTCAAAAAACCAAACCAAAAAAAAAAAAAAAAAAAAAAGAATAGGTGCTTTAGATATGTTTATTGGCATGCCCCCCTCTAGGAAGGCAGCTTCCTCAGGACCACCTGTTTGGGTCCCTGCTGTGTACCCCAAAATGCTGTCTGGGACACAATAGGCATTCAAAAAATGTGTGCTGAGTGGCTAAATGGATGCTCTTTCCGTACCCAGGGCCTTTGCTGAGCTAGATATTTTGAGCAAGTATTAATGCCTCTCTCTCTCTCTCTCTCTCTCCCTCTCCCTCTCCCTCTCCCTCTCCCTCTCCCTCTCCCTCTCCCTCTCCTTCTCCCTCTCTCTCCCCCCTCTCACTCCCCCTCCCTCTCTCTCTCTCCCTCCCTCTCTCTCCCCCTCTCTCTTCCTCCTCCCTCTCCCCTCTCTCCCTCTCCCTCCCCATCCCCCCTCTCCGCCCCCCCCCCC
>NW_021604757.1:2809308-2874450 GCF_004785775.1 Grammomys surdaster | reverse complement strand
CCCTCTCTCTCCCCCTCTCTCTTCCTCCTCCTCTCCCCTTCCCCCCCCCCCCCTCCCCCCCCCCCCTCCCCCCCCCCCCCCCGACACACACACACCACTGACCTCTCTCAGACCTCACCATGGAAAGTTTTGTGTTCTTTTTACCTTCAGAAAAGGCTTCAGCCACTTACCTAGAGTCTTATGACTTGTAAATGCCCAGGTGTGTGCCTATACCACATCCCAAGCCTGCCAGCCCCTGTCCCAGCTGTTTCCCTGGCCTTACCAGCACAGAACATGTTGTCAGTAATGCGTATCCGGGTAGAGGCCTTGCACACTGGCCGCTCTACGATGGGCAGGTTCACCACCTGCAGGACACTGGGATGGATCTCGTTGATGTTGGTTGTCCATGTCTCCCGAAGGTTGCCCCAGCCTGTCACCCGTCCTTTATAACCAGCCTGGAGCAAGCTTTAGAGAAAGAGAAGGACCTGATGAAAATTGTCCCTGACAGTCTTCTGGCACCAACTCTACTTCACAGAACCCAACATCTTAAAAAGTAGCACAGAAAATGACTTCTGCATTCATACCATGGAACTGAGCCCTGCAAATGTGTATCAGGCCCCAAGGTTCAGAGCCCAGGCCAAATCACAACTGAGGCCCCAGTGCTGACCTGGCTACTGTCTGCTTGTCTGGCAAGCATACGGGGTGGATATAGTCACTGAAGGGCACGGGCTTCTTTAACTTGAGCAGAGCGATGTCACGGTCTAGGTTCTCCCGCCAGTTATATCTGGGGTGGACGTAGATCTTTTCCAGCATGGAGATCTTTTCAACATTCCGCTCATATCTGTGCAGACCCCAACAGAGAAGGACCGCTGATGAGATGTTCAGCTAACTGAGCAAGGTCACATACAGTCTTATTAGTCACATAGGCCCACAGAAAAGAGATGTACACACACCACATGTACTGTTCCAATAGTCACAATTTTAAAAGACTCCCACCTGGACCATGTTCTGGTGTCTGGAGTGGGCCAGGGTATGCCCATATGAGCTTTCCCAGCGGGGATGCTGAGAGGTCATACATGAGGTTCCCATGTGCCCCAGAGCCCCTGATGACCACTCAGAACCCAGCCAATCATCATCAGCCATCAGCTTCATACCTGGTTCGGGAATGCTTGCCAATGCGCACCAGGAGGTCATTTGCAGTGAAGTTCTTGTCCCAGGGTGGGTACAGAATGCAGTGGGCAGCAGTGAGGACCCATCGGTCACTGATAAGGCTGGCCCCACATAGCAGCTCTTGGGGACTCTTCCGAAAAAGCATCACCTGCCTAACAGGAAGCAGAGGGCATTAGGGGCTGAAGCCTAGTCCCTAACTGCCTTAGAAATGGGAAAAGAGCTTAGCTAAAGAGAACTGGGCTAGGATCGTGTCGCAAGTCTGTAATTCCTTGCACTTGGGAAGTGAAAGCAAGGAGCATCAGAAGTTCAAGGTCAGCCTCTGCTATATAAGATCCCTCTTCCCCAAAAAAATAAAAATGAGAGAGAGAGAGAGAGAGAGAGACAGATAGATAGATACACATAGTGGGACAGTTGCCTCTAGGGCTCAAATCTCAGATTGACTTGGCTGCCCTAGGGACCAGAGCTCTTCCAGTGTAGACTTCATATTTTGCACAGCTCTGGAGTCAGAACTGGATATAGTCCTGACTATGCAGTATGTCTGAGAATAAGTCACTTAAGCTTGCTGGGCCTCATCTCTGCCATCTACTTGGGAGACATGATAACGCTGGCTGAGGTAGCTTTGGGGAAAATTAGAGGGTGGGTTTTAGTGTCATCTGTGGAGTCAGGCCCTGCAGCGGCCGTGGGTCGCACAGGCCTTCTGTGAGCCTATAGATCAGTCCAGGACGCACCAGGGGGCGATACCCTTCTCAGCGTCCCAGCCCTCCACGATGCGCCCCTGTATGTAAGAGTCAAGAAGCTCCTTTTCCGTTTCGTCTTTCAGCGACTTCTTCTCGAACAAAGGCCGCAGGCCACAGTCTGCAGAGCAAGATAGCCGGTGAGGGGCCCATCCTGGCCTCCAGCCTCGTGTCCCACTGAGATGCGGGTGTCTCACCTGCCTCCCCAAGGCCGAATGTCTTCTCATCGAAGAAGGTGTTGTACTCCGTGTCGGTGGTGCGTCCTGCGATGGATTCCTCCGCATCATGGTTCTCCGGTTCTCCCACCGCCTCCTCTGTAGAGACACGGCAGTGGCTGGGAATTCAGACCTTCCCAAGACCCCAGGGGCATTGGAGGGTGTTTGACTCCGAGGTTAAGAGCCTAGGCACACCTCAGTGACCAGCCAAAAATTTCTCAGGGCCTCCGTTTACTCATCTATGAAACAAGAATAGGACCTACCCCTAGCCAGGTTTCTGTAAGGCTGTAATGAACCCACTTGTCTTCGGTCCTTGCCCCTGCCCTGCTCTATGAGCTCTGCTCACCGCAGTAGTTGAGGCTGCAGTATTCAAAGTCGCCAGGCTGCCCCGCAACATAGCACCATGCGCCCTCCTCATCCCAATCTGGGTTGCGGCAGAAGTTTTCCACGAGTTTCACCTCGGGGTCAAAGTCCTGGTACTTGCTCAGAGTTTTGGCTGGTAAGCTGTTCCAGGCCAGGCAGGGGGACCCAAGTGCTGTCACAGCCAAGTTCCCCTGGTATAGCCGGCCACGCTCAGTGTGACACTGTCCCAGTGGAGGCGACAGATTCTCCTTGGAACCTCCAGAGCGAGGAGTCATCTCCACAGTGGTGCGGCCCTCCTGGCCTGGTGAAGAACGGTACAGAAGGCAAAGTTGGGGGGAACTACACGCCCGAGAGAGATTTGAATTCCTGTCCTGGTGGATTACACCTTTGTGACTTCAGGCAGCTTAAACACCACCAGTCTTGCAATCTCCTTTCAAACAGGCTGCATATGCTGCTCTTACCCGAGAGTTGACCGAAGAATGTATTATATACAGCAGAAGTTGTCTAGTGCATAGTAAGTCACACATGGTAAGCAGCCAGGGCATCCTGGGTGCCTAGACTATCTTCAACCTATTGGTAGTGACTGCCTGGAGTAAATTTGTGTAAAACTTTGTTGCTTTTTGGGTCTTTTTTTTTTTTTAAGTTGGTTGGTTTTTTTTGTTTGTTTGTTTTCTGATCTTTTTTTTTTTGTGGGGCTTTTTGTTTGGTTCTTGAGACAGGGTTTCTGTGTAGCATTGGCTGTGCCAGAACTCACTTTGTAGACCCAGCTGTCCTGGAACTCACAGAGATCCACCTGCCTCAGCCTCCCAGGTGCTGAGATTAAAGGTGTGCACCACCACCACCTGGGTTAGATTTCAAGTCTTAATTGGACACAGCAGAAAGGCTGTCCAGTCTGCTAGAAGGTCTGTGTGGATCATAACATAAGCTTGAGGGTCAGCTTCAGCAAGTCTGCAATATATGTCCCACAAACATGGACAGAGGCTGCAGTCCAGACGGCTACGCTTTGTTTGTTTTGTTTTAAAACTCACTGGTGATTTGCTTTAAGGGCTGTCTCAGGTGGAACATAGCTGACAAGGAACCCAGCACTAAACCTGCAGCTAGAAAAGGGGCATTTTCCACCATTAACTTATAGCCCCTAGCCCTCTTTTTCTTTTTGTTTTGATGCAGAGTCTCACTAAGCTGTCTAGGCTGGCCTTGAATTCACTGTTACCTAAGCAGGCTTTGAACTTTAAAAAAAAAAAGATATTTTTTTCATTTTTATTCATGTCTCTTGTGCTATAGGTATGTGTATTTGTGGGGTGTGTGTGTGTGTGTGTGTGTGTGTGTTTGCACATGTGTAGGTACTTGCCAAAAGACAGTGTTGGATCCTCTGGAGTTGAAGTTACAAGTAGTTGTGAGCCACCCAATACGGGTGCTGAAACCTGAGTCATGGCCCTCTGCGAGGGAAGCAAATACTCTTAACTGTGAGCCATGTCTCCAACCCAGGGCTTGAACTTTTGATCTTTCTGCCTCAGCATCTCCAGCAATTGGGATCATGGGTCTGCACTACTGAGCGGGTCTTTTTGTGGAGGGCATGTGGGGTGGTGGGAGTTGAACCTTGGACCCTGTGCATTATAGCCAAACTCTCTTCCACTAAACCACATCCCCAGCCCATGGTATGAATTCATCGCTTATATTCATATCCTTTACTCTGTGGTTTTGTAGCAGACAATATTTCACTTTCTTGACTTTGGTCTTGGTCATATGGCTCATTCTGCCAATGGAACACAGGCAAGACTGACTGTCAGCTCTGAACACAGGCCTTCAAAGAACACTTCTGTTCTACACTTCTGCTGTCATCAAGGAATGGAGGGACTCCCTCAAAGGAGTCTCAGCCCCAGCATGAGTACAAGCGGAGCAAGCAATCAGGTTCAGCTGGATCCACCATTCATAGCACAACCACCCATGGAGGCCCAGCAATCATGGACAGAACTCTGTCTCCCTACCCCAGACACACACGCTGGTGAGTGCAGCTGAGAGCATCCTCTAGCCATGCCTTCAAGGTGTAAGAAACAAACACTTGCTGTGGCATGCCCTTCAGGTATGGATGTTTGTTCTGCAGCATTACTATGGCTACAACTAAGTAACCATGGGAAATAATCACAACAATCAACCAGAACAGAGCCTTATATGCTTTCTCTGTGGTGTTTGGAAAAGGCCATGTGACTGAAGTTATCTAGGAGAATTTCCTGGAGGAGAGTACCTTGGCAGGACACAAAAAAAAAGTCATTTAAGAAGAGTCACAGCCTGAAGCATGAGGGACCCAAGACTGGGAGGGAGAAAAGGAGGTGACAGGCAGCCTGCTCAGGTCTCCCAAATGCCCTGGCCAATGGGCCCTCTCAGTTTGTAACTCCTTCCCCTTGCTCAGAAGGTAGCCAGCATTGTGATGCCCATTCAAGAATGCCAGGCCTTATGAAGACCCCTGGGCCTTTGCCATGGACTGCCTCTTGGCCCCAGCTCACCACAGACAGGGACACTGCATTCCTCTCTGCGCACAGTAGGGTCTGTGGTGTAGCACCAGGGTCCCGTGGTGCTGCTGTCTGGATTGCGGCAGAAGTTCTCCTGCAGGTCGGCCCCAGGATGGGTGGTGGAGTTAATGCTGGAAGAGAAGGATGCTGGGGAACTTGTGCCTCCTGAGAGTGTCCTTACTGCCCCTCCTGGCCTGCCCAGCACTCACTCAGGCTTGTGTGGGTAGCGGCTCCGCCACAGCTGGCACTCAATACCGGTATGGGTGACATTCACAGTCCCCTGGTAGTTCAGACCCAGATCCACAGCACAGCGACCTACAGAGACACACACCTGAGTCTATGTTGCACTTTGGAGACCTCCCCCAATCTTCTGTTAACATTTTGTCTGCCCACCCACCCCAGGCTCTCTCTAGTCCACCATCCATAACTTGGACATCTTTCACTCCTTTGCAGCTGTTCTGTCCACTTCACAACAGCCACGTGACAACCCAGTGACAGGCACAATTGTAATCCAACCCCATCTCCCGCCCTTGTTAACTTAGGGCCTTTGCACAGTTTCCACACTTGGAATTCCCTCCAGTTTGTTCACTAGCTCATCCCACAAGGTAAACAGCATTTCTAGGAAGCCATCTCTGATTCTGCCGACAAGCCAGCTGCTCTTTCTGTTCTCCCTGGCCTTTCCAGGAATCCCTGTGGTGTTTCTGTTGCCCTAAGATTATGAGTTCTTTACAACCCAGAGCTTTTCCATGCCCTTAATACCCCCCAGCACCTGTTTGGTGGCACCTCCTGTAACTGTAGCTTTCAGCAAACAGAAGTACAAGAAGGAGGGTTCAAGGCCAGTTCATCCTCACTTAGACCCTGTCTACAAAAAGAAATCCCCAGCGCCTGACACCAACACAGTACCTGGCACACACTGAAGGTTTAGTATAATATCTTGAGTAAATAAAGTATGAAGGCTGCAGAGATGGCTCAGCAGTTAAGAGCACTGGCTGCTTTTCCAGAGGACCAGAGTTTGATTCCCAGCACCCACATGGCAGCTCACAAGGTCTCTAAGTTCAGTCCATGGGATCTAATGCTCTTTTCTGGTCTCTAGTTCTGGACACAGATGTACATGCAGGCAAACACTCATTCATAGTACAATAAAAAGACAAGTGTAGGCGTAGTGGTGCACACCTTTCAGGAGGCAGAGGCAGGTAGAGCTCTGTGAGTTCCAGGCCAGCCTGGTCTACACAGCAAGTTACAAGACAACCAAGGCTGAATAGAAAAAAAAAAAAAAACAGTCTTTAAAAAGAAAAGTCTTTAAAAAAAGTCACCATCTTAAAAAAAAGTAAATATTGAAAGAAGTGAGCTGAGCACAGTGGTGCAGGTGTGTAGGTCCAGCATTCAGTTGCTGGTGGAGGGTGGGGGAGTCAGGAGTTCAAAGCCAGCCTAGGCTACAAGAGACCTTGACTTAAGGAAGGGAGGAAGGGAGGAAGGAAGGAAGGGAGGGAGGGAGGGAGAGGGAGGGAGGGAGAGAGGGAGGGAGAGAGGGAGGGAGAGAAGGAGGGAGGGAAGGAGAGGAAGGGAGGAAGGAAGGAAAGAAGGAAGGAAACTATAGCTCTTAAAGAGGTCCCTGTTCACAGTGGAGCCCATCACTAGAATAAAGACATATTCAGGATACTTTGGAGAGAGGCTGTTCCCTGAAGACTCAGCGAAGTCCCTGGGGGATACGGTTTTCAGTAGAGACTGTTGACTGCTCCCAGGAAAGTAACAAAGTAGGCAAGGACTGAGACATCTTGACATGTTTACTGGTCCTGACCCACTTCTTGGGGGTCTAGAAGAAGAAGAAGTCAAGGCCTGACAAAGTTTTCCTAGCTAAGAGCCTGTGCGTACTGGGGAGTTGACAGAAGTTTTGGGGGATGAACGCCCCCATGGAGGCACATGCCTGGAATCCCAGCCCTGAGGAGGTGGGAGCGGAAGGGTCAGGAGTTCAGGGCCATCCTCAGCACCTAGCAAGTTCAAAGCCACCCTGGGCTGTAGGAGTCCCTGTCTCAAAAACAAAACAAAAACGTTTTGGAGAATGAATTAACAAGACAGAGCTCTGACAAACAGTGAACAGAAGCGCAGTCGGGCCCTGAGATTAATTATCCATTCATTCTTCCATTCCTCCAACAGTCTGGCTAAGTGCCAGTCACAAGGCCACATGCAAAGACATCCGTGACCAAGGACAAAGGAAATGTCAGGCACTGGAGATACCACTTGAGCCATGGCTGCTGACCAGCCAGCAATTCTTTCCTCTCAGGCTTCCACGCCACCCACGCACGCAGAGTCTGCATGCCACCCACCCACACACGCACGCACACAGAGTCTGCTCCCACCTTCCAGACAGTCCATGAAAGTCTCTCGAGGATTCCTCACTGATTCACACACTGAAAACAAAAAGCAGAAATACGTTTGGTATCGCTGTGGGGACAAGGTGGGAACAGGTGATGGAATGAGAGGCGGGGTAACAGATGGGATGGGGGGGGGCAGAGCAGGGGCCGGGCCTGCTTTATGCAACAGCAAGTTCTGAAGGAGAGGACATTCTCTAGCTGGACACCCCCATCCCCACCCCCCAGCCTCCCTTCTTTGGGCAAACCTTACTGGCCACTCACCTGTGTACTTGGCCCAGAACACATCCTGCAAAGCAAGGGCTGGGGGTGAGACTGTGGCAGGATGAAGTTCTACTGGGTTAGTAGGCATTATGTCCTTCCCTTACCACCTGAGCCCGGCTTCAGTCTCCTACTTTGGCTTCCAAAAGAAGAGAATATGTGAAGAGAGAGAGAGCCCTCTGGCACCCCTGACTTAACGGGATCTCCTCCATGATGGAGGAGACAAAAATGTGTCCTCCACCACAGCAGGGAATGGGCTGCAACAGAACCCCAGGGCCAGTGGGTACACAACAAGGGAACACAAAAATGGCGGAAAGGCCTAAGCAAAACACCAGACAACCCAGAGCAGCAGTATAGCTGGCTGCTGAAGCTGACAAGCTCCCTTCATGTTGCGAGCCTCACTGTGACAGCCCGGGACTACAGTCCCCAAGACAGATTTTGGGTGCCCATCTTGCAGCCCAAGAAGACAGGAGTCTTAATAGAAGTGAAAGTCTGAAAGGGGAAAGAGCCCGGATGCTTCCTGTTCCGGTCGCCTGTGGTCCAGCACTCCTCTCCCGAGGGAGTCCAGGTCTGTTACTTGCCTACCTGCCCTGCCTCTTAGCAGGCAGTGTTGCGGGGCTCACCGTGTCTTGGGGAGACTCCAAGGCCTCAAAGGCCTCCTCGTAGCTGCACTGCTCTTCCACACACTCACGCTCCAGGTTGCCCTTTCGGAGCTCCTCCAGGAAGCCGCTGTTGGCTCTGCGGACTCGCTGGAGCAGCGACAGTGCTTGCTGAGGGGCCAGGAACACTGCAGCAGGGAGCAGGGGCATATTTAATGGCCTCTGGAAGCCAGGCTACCTTAACCATTAGGGGTAGGAAGATGCCTACTCTGCTAGCTTCCAAGAGGGGACATAGGGAATAAGGAAAGCACCTAGACAGGCCCTGGACATAGTCTGTGAGTCGTCTGCCTTTTATTGGTTGCCGTAGCCCACTCCCCATTTGGCAAGACAGAAGCAGTGCCTTCCTCTCTACACCATGCACATGACTCCTTCTCTAAGCTGGACACTCTGGTCTGAGGTCCACCTGGGGACTGTCCCTATGTTCTCTGTTCTTAGGTAGGAAACCCCATCCCTCAAGCCTTTCCCACATCCTCTATCTTGCCCAAAGCCTCCAAGTGCCCCTTACCATGCTGGCTGTGTACCAGGCTAGCCAGGGCAACCAGAGCCAGGCAGCCAGGTAGGCCCAGGCTGCGGACGTGCGACATAGTGTGTCAGCTCCTGGGATCTGAGGGATTGTCCCGACTCTCTCTGGGTTAATATTGAACCAATGTGAAGAAATCAGTGGCAAGGGAGAGAGGTCAACAGATCAGGGCCTTGGGGACAAATGGGTAGATAGTCCTAGGGTCCACCCCCAACATTCAAGAGGACAGGCTCTCCTGGAACCAGAAGTGGGTGTTCTTGGGGAGAAAAAGCATATAGAAAAGACCATCATCCATTTATTATGTGGGTAAATGTGGATCAATGAGTCCTTCCGGAGGCTCCTTCTCATCCCAACCAACAGGGATGGTGCAAAACTCTCCACATCCATGCACTGCAGTTTTCTCATCTGTGCTGTGGGTGTACCGCTTTGTGTTGAGGACTAAAAGAGCTTAGCAATGTAGCACACACAAAACACAGTGCCTACTGATAAGCAGATGTGTACACAGACATGAGGAAGAGATAGGTGTGGCCAAGCAAAAGCTCTCTCACTGCATTATGAGACGGGGTAGTTCTCAGCCAGGAGGTAGCACCTCTTTCTTCTCCTCTAGGGTGCTGTGGATGAATAGAGGCTGCCTGGGAGGAGCCAAGTCCTGGGCCCTGTGGCCTCTAGCTGTCTCCTTCAATCTCCTGCCCTAGCACAGACGCTGGCCCAAGTCTCTGTGTCTCCCTGACACAGCCCCTTCCCTCCCAACCTGTCTGCATCGTGCCAGCTTCTTAAGGCTCCTAGTTCTACATAACAGCTCTAGGCTAGCTTCTCACCCTCCCCCATTTCCTGTTTACAAGGTAAATATTAGTCCTGGGTCTAAATAGAACAGAGGGACAAAGAGCAGGTACACCCACAGCCGGGAAGCAGGGACTCCTGCTTTGCCTTAACTTCATCAGGGTTGGCTGTTTGGGGCCATGTACAGTCTGGGGCAAGGGTTGGTAGAGAGCAGGAGACTGGGAGACACCTATGGCCAGCACAATTCCTGAGCAGCCCACTTCCTATGTATTTTCATACATATACACACACACACCATATATCACAGTTTTCTTTTTTTTAAATTTATTTTTAAAAATGATGTGTATATGTCTGTGTGTGGGTAATGCATGTGAGTGCTGGTACCCAAGGAAGCCAGAGGCCAGATCCCCTGGAGCAGTTCAGACAGTTATGGCTGCCCAGTATGGGGTGCTAGAAGTCAAACTTGGGTCCTCTACAAGAGCAGTAAATGCTGTTAACCACTGAGCCATCTTTTCAGCTACATTTTTGTTTGTTTGTTTGTTTTTTGAGACAGGGTTTCTCTGTGTAGCCCTGGTTGTCCTGGAACTCATTCTAGATCAGGCTGGCCTCGTTTTGTGTGTGTGTGTGTGTGTGTGTGTGTGTTTTATGTATATGAAAACACTGTAGCTGTCTTCAGAACACCAGAAGAGGGCATCGGATCCCTTTATAAATGGTTGTGAGCCATGTTGTTGCTGGGAATTGAACTCAGAACCTCTGGAAAAGCAGTCAGTGCTCTTAACCACCGAGCCATCTTTCCAGCCCGGAATTTTTTTTTTTGAGACAGGGTTTCTCTGTGTAGTCCTGGCTGTCCTGGAACTCACTCTATAGACCAGGCTGGCCTCGAACTCAGAAATCCGCCTGCTTTTGCCTCCCAAGTGCTGGGATTAAAGGCGTGTGCCACCACTGCCCAGCCTGGAATATTCTTGAATACACATATTTGTGTAGCTCAGCACTTACTCCTGTTGGGTAAATCCCCAGGGAATGGGACTTTCTGGCTATAAAGCAGGCATAGGATTTACTTAAGACTCTAACATGGAGATCTGTTCCAAGTGCTATACTAGTTTACACTCTAAGCAACGAGGTTTGAGAGTTCCAGCTGTTTATATTCTTAGCAGCTTTAATTTTATAGGAAGCATTTTAATGGACAAGTGTTATTGTCTTAACTTATATTCCTTGCTAACTGATGACACTGTGCCTGTTTTTCCTTTCTCTCTCCACCCCCTCTTTGGTGGGTGTTGGTTAGTGAATAGGCAAAAAAGCTAGTAAGTTGGGTATGTAGGGAATATCTGTATTAGGAGGCAGGGGTAGGTGTCTTTCAGCCCTAGTTGCAGTGGGACCCTGCTGAAAAATGAAATAATAAAGGGCGAGTTAGGTGGCCCAGCAGGCAAAGGCACTTGCCACATGCCTCAGTTTCCTTTCTGTTGCTGCGATAAAGCATCCTGAAAAAAGCAATTTAGGAAAGAAAAGGCTTATTTACCTCCTAGTTCCACATTATAGTCCGTCACTGAAATACAGCCATCCATCAGGAGCTGAGACAGCTGGTCACTTGGCATCTATAGTCAACACAATGGGCTAATGCACACTTGTCTTCAGTTCACTTTATCTACTGCTACACAGTTCAGGATCCCAGTTAGGGAATGGTACCACCCATAGTGGGCAGATCTTTCAACCTCAACACAATCAAGATAACCTCCCCTGAAACATGCTCACAAGTCAGCCTTCTCTAGGCAATCCTCATTGAGAGTCTTTATCAAGGTGATAGATTATGTCTATAGATTGTGTCAAGTTGACAACTAAAACTAATCACAAAACAGCACAAGCCTGGCCACCTAACTTTGATCACCAGAACCCATAGAAAGGTGTAAGGACAGAACTGATTCCACAAGGTTGTCCACACGTGCCTTGGCACACACATGTTGACACACATCATACATACACACAATACTAATTTAAACTCTTGATTCTCCTGTCTCAGCCTCCCAGGTGATGAGTGGGTTATAGGTGGAAGCCACAAAATCTAGCTCCAACCTACACTTTTTAATTTGGGGTTCCATAGCCATATAGGTAACGTGAAATCTATAAGGTATCCAGCAATGCTTTCACAGAATCGGTCCTATGGCAAGAATTCCATTTTAGTATATACCCAATTATTAAGAATTGCTTGGCAGGTGTGTGGCTTATACCTCAACACCTGGTGTGGGGGCTAAGCCAGAGATCCATATAAACTTAGGGTTAGCCTGGAAACACAGTGAGTTCCAGGCAACAATCACACACTGACACGATGTTTCAAATCAAAACCAATACCAACGATCAGTCTTTCCAAGAATGGACATTGGCATTCATGTGAGCTGAAGAACACTAAGCCTAGCATCAGAAGCCTGCCCTCAGCCTGTGCTCTGTTATTGACTGACCTCATGACCCTGGCTGTTTCTAGGCCTCATTTCCTCCTCTACAAGCTTAGACATCACTCTTTAACACTCATCTCAGCTCTGGCCATAAGTGGCAGAACACATTCACAAACCCTAGGCTATCCAAAGTATTGGCTCTGTTCTGACCTCACTCTCAGCCTTACTAAAGGTCTCCTTTTGTGTATGCAGGAAGCAGAACAGGTGTCAGCTTCCATGTGCTAGTCTGGGAATGTCTCTGAGGAGTGGATGGCCATCGCATCCACCCACTGCCTACACAGTGGAGTCTCCAGGATGCCTAACAGCACTGGCAGACTGTCTGAGTTGAGATGCACTGTGGGAACGATCTGCAAAGGGACTGAGGTGAGCTCTAAGAACCAGGGTTGACAAAAGCTAATCTTAGCAGCTATTTTCCAGATTGAGAAGTGACCTTCCTCCAGAGGCCATTGTTTCTGCCTTCCCTCCCATTGGACAACTTCAGACATGCTTTGCTACTGAGTTACTCAGATTGGTACCAGATACCAGGCAGGAGTAATGCCACCAGCAAGCCATCAGAGACAAGCTGCTTCTGCCATCAACATCAAGTACAGAAATCCAAAAATAGTTCAGTTTTCCTGTGTTGATTTTGGCCAGACATCACCCCCAGAGTGTTTCTCACTGACCAATCAGGGCTCATGGCACATTTTGAGGACAGGATGAAACAAGATCTGCTTCCTGGTGACCCGTGAGATGAGTCAGTAGGTAAAGGCGACTGCTGCTAAGCATGACAACCTGAGTTCAATCCTCAGGACAGGACATGTATGGTGGAAAGAGCAGACCAACTCATCCAAACTCTCTTGACTTCCACTTGTTCTATGGCAAACATACACACATATAAAGACAATCAATACATCTACGCTTCCTGTCTTCCCTTCTTTTCCTCCAAAAATCCAGTGGCTTCTAACCCTTCCTGCCTTAGGGTTTTACTGCTGTGAACAGACACCATGACCAAAGCAACTCTTATAAGGACAACATTTAATTGGGGCTGGCTTACAGGTTCAGTCCATCATCATCAAGGCAGGAACATAGCAGCATCCAGGCAGGCATGGTGCAGGAGGAGCTGAGAGTTCTACATCTTCATCTGAAGGCTGCTGGCAAAATACTGGCTTCCAGGTATCTAGGATGAGGGTCTTAAAGCCCACACTCAAGAGTGACACATCTACTCCAACAGGGACACACCCTCTAATAGTGCCACTCCTTGGGCTGAGCACATACAAACCATAACCCCGCCCCCCCACACACACCAGTGACTTCACAGGTTTCAACCCGAGTCAGTGGCAGCATTAACTACCCTGGGACACCCCTCCTTTAGTTCTAGTGACACGTCTCAGGTTCTCTTCCATCTGATGTTGACCTCACTCCCCTGTTGAGCCTTCCCTCTCACTAACATGAACAGAGCCACCTTGGCCTTCTGGGCCTCTGATGCTAAGTGAACCAGCTCCTCTTACCGTGTTTCTCAAAGCCAAACTCAGCCCAAATCTGAAATGCCACGAGTTGCCACTCACGAGAATTCGAATTGCTCTTTCAGCCACCATCTTTGAACTCTTATGCCTCCCAGAGAATAGGTCTACCCAAAACTCTTACTTCAGGTACATAACCTCTTCCTGTCCTCACCTCCCTGGTCCACCTCAGTCCCTTTGCTCCTTGCTCTCAAGTGAGAGAGCCAGTTCTTTTTATACCATATAGATCCCCAGGATTAAATTTACTAAAAAACAAAAAACAGTACATGGCTAGTTTAACTCAGAAAAACGCTGTCCTAGAGAAGGTCCCTTTGCAGTTTGAGATGCAAGTGGCCACACTGGCTTTTGTCATCTTTCCTCTGCCTAGCACTTGGCTCTTTCACCCGCTCTCATGCCCACTCTGTTACTCAGTGTGCCTTCCACTTTGGTGAGGCATTTCCCGACCACCTCTTCAGAATTACATCTCCAGTCCTGCTTCTCGCCTCTTGAACATCCATTCCCCTACCAAGAACAGGTAAATCAAGATAGTGTAGTCCCAGTGCTGGGAGCCTACCTACAGCATGAGGTGCAACAGGCAGACTTTAAACTCAGCCTACAAGGTAGCTTTGTGGCTATGGTAGAATATTTAAAGTGCTTTACACTTCTATTTGCTTAAAAAAGAAATACTGCTTCAACATAGTTAAGTTCACTCAAAGCCTGGATCAAAGTATGCTCCTGTTGTCACCCCTGGGAAGGCCCATGATAGCATCCAGGTCACATCACATCACACTATCATATAACAACTTACGTGTCCCCTCTGAACTCACATCTAATGTTTTTTTTCCTTTCTAAGGGTGGGCAGGTAGCTTTAAAACTCGTGCTTGTAAGGCAGGGATCCCAGGTGTGAGCTAACACACCCAGCTTACCCAGTCATTTCTGACCCATGGCCACAGCTCAGGGAGTCACAAGCTTTGTAAAGGCTATTACCTCTTCTCCCTCCTTCCCTCCCCGAGATAGGTACCCTTACATAGTTCATGCTGGTCATAGAGTTGAGGCAACCCTTCTGCCTCTACTTGAGTGCTGGGATGCCAGGGGTGTCACCATGAGCCTGTGTTTGTCCCCAACAGCTCACATTGTCTAGGCTCACAGACTGCACAGGCAAACCGTGTTAACCTCGCAGCTTCTGTGGCCAAGCTCCTGGAGTACACAAATCCCACACAACCTCCTCTAGCTTTCACAACCTTCAGATGTGAAAGCAGCCGACTGAGGTAAAACCTAAACTACAGAGAACATTCCATGTGTGGATTGACAGCAGAGTCTATCCAACCCTAGTCAGCTGGGTTCCTGCACTTCGCAGGAGACCCAAAGGGAATGACACACATACTCTGCTACAAGTCTTCATGAACAGCTCTTGTAGGGGTAAAGGAGGGGTGACAATGGTGTCAGGTGCCTGTTTCTATCTCTACTACCTCTGCCCAGCCGCTAAAACCCATGTCCTTGTGGATCAGCACCAGGCTGGGGTTAGGGGCTGGCTCCTCGGGTGCTATAAAGCGCTTTTCCTGGCTTTCAGAGATGGTGACCTCCACGATACCCCCACCCGTGGCTGCTTCCTGTTGGCTACAAGTGTCCAGCAGTTCTGGCTCACTCTGTAGGAGCACCATAGTGGGCTCAGAGGCAGCAGGGGGCAGTGAAGGGCTGGTTGAAACCCCACGCTGATGACTGAGCTGGTGTCTCTTGAGGCTTTGAGGGAGAGCATAGCCCATGCCACAGATGGAGCATCGGTATGGCTTGTCTGTCATGTGGGATTTGAGGTGGCGGCGCAACTTGGTGGCCAGTGTGTAAGCTCGGCCACACTGGGGGCAGCGAAAGGGCCTCTCCCCTGAGTGTAGGCGCTCATGAGCACGGAGTGTATGTGGGTCTCGAAGGGCCTTCCCACACACGGGACACAGGTAGGCCTCGCCAGTGTGGGAGAGGAGGTGACGCCGCAGTTCAGGCAGCTGGGGGAAAGTACTGGCACAATGTGGGCACTGGTAGGGGCGCTCTCCTGTGTGTAACCGCAAGTGTCCCTGAAGGTTGCCCCGCTGGCGGAATGCTCGACCACAATGTGGGCATAGGTAGGGTTTCTCCCCAGTGTGGAGCCTCATGTGGTTCCGCAGGGAACCCTGGGTGGCTAGGAGCCGTCCACATACTGGGCATGGGCATGGTGAAGGGGCACCCGACATCTGGTGGGTCTTTCGGTGTAGCCGCAGGGAAGGTCGGCGGGCAAAGGTTTTGCCACATTGCTCACATACAAAGGGCCGGGCACCTGAATGGACTACCTGATGCTCTCTGAGGTCTCTGCGGGTACCATAAGCCTTGTCACATTGAGAGCAAGGGAAGGGCCGCACACCACGATGGCCCAGCATGTGGGCTTTGAAGCTTTCCTCAGAGCTGTAGCTTTTGCCACACTCTGTGCACAGGAAGGGCTTGTGGTCTGTGTGCACAAACGCATGCTTCTTAAGGTGGCATAGTTGCAGGAATGCCTTGCCACACTCCCCACACTGGTATCGTCGGCCCTGCTTTGAGGAGCTTCCTACTGGGTCTGGAGGGCTGCAGAGTAGTACAGGTAAGTCATGGATCTGAGTTCTGGGCTCTGAGATCTTTGCTGTAGACAGGCATTGACTGCTGGGAACATCTAACTTCTTGACTGGGCAGGTTTGCACCTGGGCACCCTCGGGAAGTAATAAACTGGCTTCACTGCTCTCTAGGCTCCTCTGGGCAGTGATGCTCTGAGACTCAGGAGGTGACTGTGGTAGGCACTGTTTATCCATGCTGTCATCTTGAAGCAACAGGCCAAAGGGTTGGCTATCCTTGAAAGGTTGATCTTCGGTTTGGGTCACAGATTCAGAGACTAGCATATTGTGTCCTTGGATACTATAGGGTGAATCATGACCAGGATCTATGAGGAAAGAGATGGGGTACCAGGGTTAGGCAAGCTTGGTAGCAGATGGTATTACTGGTGAATCACACTTGCTGTTCTACAGTAGGAAAACAAACACATGCACCTTTCCTGTCCAATCTTAAATCTACCTCTGGGGAAGCACATCAAGGCGGTCACCTGGTTAATCCCTAGAGTAAAATGAAAAAGCCTGCTCGATTCCAGAGATAAGACACAGAGCAGAACGGTACTGTCTCAAAGACAAAGGGACCAGGAATGGGGAAAATGAGTGGCCAAGGTGAGGCTGGGGGGACCGCTCTTCCAGGAACTAAGGCTTAATTCCTATCACCCACATGGTGGCTAAAAACTACCTGTAACTCTGGTTCCAAAAGGATCCAGTGCCCTCTTCTGGACCTATCAGGCACTGCACAATGGGGTACACAAATACTGTAAGCAAAACACCCATGTACATGAAATAAAAATGTCCCAGAACTGGGAGGCAGAGGTCTGAGTTGAGGCCAGCCTGGTCTACAGAGCGAGTTCCAGGACAGCCAAGGCTCTGCAGAGAAACTCCGTCTTGAAAAAAATAACAAAACAACAAACAAACAAAAATGGCCTAATGAAAAATGGCCTTCACGCTGGGCCGTGGTGGTGCACGCCTTTAATCCCAGCACTTGGGAGGCAGAGGCAGGTGGATTTCTGAGTTCGAGAGTTTGAGGCTAGCCTGGTCTACAGAGTGAGTTCCAGGACAGCCAGGGCTACACAGAGAAACCCTGTCTCGAAAAACCAAAAAAAAAAAAAAAAAAGAAAAGAAAAATGGCCTTCTTACTACATTTTTACTTTTTTTGAATGTTGGGATTAAGGCATGCACGCACCATCACTGCCCAGCTAAATTGCCTTTCTTATCACATGCTGTTCTGTAACAATCTGGGAGCAGGCATTTATATTTTATATTATGGGTTTTGTGGGTAGGTGACAATGTCAGGTGTCTTAAGTAAGACAGAACCTGGTTGTCATCAACCCGATGGTCTTGCCATCGAGCTCCAGGGAACCTTCTGTTTCTACCTTTGGCTCCTTCTTGCCTAAGAGGATCACATGTATGTTTCAGCACCTAGCACCAGAGTCAGCTTTTATGTGAGTGCTGAGGATCCAAAGTCTGGTCCTCAGGCTTGTGCAGCAAGTACTTTATTAATGGAGCCAGTCCCCAGGCCCTTGTTAGTTTGTTATGAGACAAGGTCTCGTGTAGACCAGAAGGCCACAGTCTTATATGTGGTCATATGACCTCGAACTAATGTTTACTGGGTACATACCTGGGCAAGACTCTGCTGAATCCTCTTGTGGGGAGGCCACTTCCTCCTGGGTAGCAGACTCCTCTTCTGCTATAGCTCCTTCTTCTAGCTTGGGGTGCAGGACACTTAGACTCTTTTGGGGAGACTGTGGGTGCAGCAGCAACTCAAAGCCTGGCAACACAATCTGGTACACCTGCAGGTGAAGCTTCTCATTGATCCAAACCAAGGACACATTTCCATCCCCCTGCAGCCTACCTGGCTGCACCAAACTGCAAAACAGAGCAAGAGTTGGCTCAACAGATCCTCTTCACACAGCCTCCTCTGACCACTCCACTGTACCTTCACAATACACATTGGAAAAGACCTCTGGAAAGGCAGTCAGAACTGGCTTCAGGGTTCCATCCCAAGTAGAGTGTGTATGCACACTTGTGTTCCTTACCTGGTCCAAGTGGAACTTTGCTTCCAGGTACATATATCTCCGCATGGGGCTAACAAGAGGTCCTGGAATAAAACAATGAAATCCTTTTTCCTGTGCCTGTGAGAATCAAGGGGCAAATAGCAAAACAAAATCAAATCAAATCTGGGCGAAACCTTTCTGGGGCAAAGCTAAGCTGAAACTTTTGGGTTTTGTTTGTTTTTGAGGCAAGACTATTCTGGAACTCACTCTGTAGACCAGGCTGGGCTCGAACACAGAGATCTTCCTGCCTCTGCCTCCCTAGTGCTAGGATTAAAGATGTGCACCACTTCCCAGGCCCCCCCCCCTTTTTTCCCATAAGATGAAGCTCTTAGGCTAGCAGCAGCCTCTGGTTTTGGCTCTACATTACGGTGCTGTTTTAAATCTTCAGTCAGTGAGGACCAGAGAGGCCACTTAAAGGTGTGGAAAACTGTTACACTCTAAACAGCACAGCCTTCCAGCAGATACTAAACAGAAAACGCAGCAAGAGCACCAATAAACAACCCTTACTATTGCTTAAAAAGCACGGGTGTACTTTGCTTGCATCGTTTCCTCTGGTCTTCCAAAGAATCTTGGTAACAGCCACGACTTTCTTTTACAGGTGAGTAATATTAGGTGTGTAATTTAGCTAACTAGTTGACAAGGCTTGAATGTGATACCTGTAACCTTAGCTTCTGACCTTTGTCACTGCCAACACCGTAGGAATTCAGTTTCTCACAACTTTTTGTATCGGCTTTAGTTACTGCTGCTTAGGTAGAGCAAGACAGTGTTCGATGAAAGGACAATTATTTCCCAGAGTTTGAAAATATCCTGCTTCTAACGAACTGGAAGAGCTGTCTGGAAATGTCTGAAACCTCCCCCAAACTTCCAGACAGATATCCTACTCCTCAATACCTCCTCGTGTGGTGTCTTCACTCCCTCGCCCTTCTCTAAGAAGGCCTCCTCTTCCAGAGGTCCCCAATGCAGTCCGGGTTGTAGGGGTGCTCCAACACACCAGACCCCCAAGTGCTGTTTCCTGGATCTCGAGGGGCCCAAAGCCAAGCCCTGGGGAAGGCTCCTTAGAGCAAGGATGGCAGGGCCCGTACTCGGCGAGTAGTCTTTGAGACCCTGAGCAAAGCTTTTTCTGGAAGCACTCCATCCTGAATCCCGGCCCAGGCGTGGCTCCGGGGCTGCGGGGAGACGGGAAGGCAGTAAAGGAGCGGCCCATGAAGGCGTGGGGTTGGGGAAAGATGCAAGAGGAAGTGCAGGGTGAGCTATGCCTCAGGAGTCGGAGGGGTTAGCAAGGTTCTACCGGGACTCTTGAAAGGTTGGAAGGGAAGGTGACTCTTAAGGCACTGGAACAGGATTCCAGGCTCAAGAGAAAAAGGAATGTGGGGGAAAGCGTTGACTAGAAAACGCTGTGGCCATCTAGTCCAGGGCTGAGGGTCGCAGACATCGCAGGTCACTCACGGTGTGACAGTGTCTTCCCCAAGAACACCTCTTCCACCTCCTTCATCCTGGAACAGAGAGCCTCCCGCCACTCCCCTCTACCGGAAGTGTGCGTTTCTGTCCCGGCTCCTCCCGGAAACAGTCCTTGACTTCCAAATTTACGCTCAAGAAAGAATCCGGATGGTTAGGCATCATTGAAGCACAGAACTGGGAGTTTGGAAGTAATTGTCAGACAAAACTCTGTCTGAGGGCGATACGAACCTAGGATTTCAGAGGCCCGCTAGTTTCCTGCATCTGGAAAAGCGGAACCCAACCAACTCACCTTGAGGTAGCGACGAGTCGGAAAGTTCGGCTGTCCAGTCTCACATGCAATCACTTTGGCAGGAGATTGCCGGAAGTGGGCGGAGCACCAAGAAAGCCATGTTTGGACCGGGCAGCAAGCCGGAAATAGGTAGAAGGTATGGCGGAAGTGGATGGGGAGCTGGGGGCCCCCGAGGGGGCGGTTCCCATTCCCACCTCGGAGCCGGATGTTTGCCGAGCTTTGACAGGCGTGGCAAAGGGAGCATTGCTGAACGCGGTGAGCTGCAGAGCGCGGGGTCTCGCTGGGCGTGGTGTTGGGCCGGTGGGGTGTTGGTGGAGGAGAGCTGCTTTGGTCATCTGAAGGAATTGGGTCGCAAAGGGGAAAATCCGAGGCAGCGGCGCGGGGGTGGAATTGGGCCCGAGGGCCTTGGTCTCTTCGCTGCCGGGATTTTGATCCACTTCGGCGCCTGCAATGAGAAGACAGCCACTTCTGACTTCTTCCTGCCCTCCGCAAGGCATAGACCAAGCCAGAGCAAACCCGTGGGAGACAGAAGTCTTCGTGATCGGATCTGGCATAACACTGAGAGCTAGAAATTAGGGGGAATTGATCCACCTTGTCACTTGATAGGCCATGCTTTCATCTCACTTTCTTGTGAAATGAAATGCGCTCAATTCGTTGTTTGTTTTTTGATTCTTAGCAAACATGACTATAGTTTAGAGTTGCAGTCTGTAGGATTTGTTTTTCTGGAGTCACAAAACAGTCTGATTGCAGCACCAGCAAATACTGTGACTTCAAGTTGCTATCTCTTTTTTGCCCTGAGATTAGAAGTCTGGCTGACCTTTTGTGGCGCCTCTTTGAGCCCTGTGAACTTTGTGACTGACAGTCACTTAAGATTATTGTTGAGGGGGTTGACTTTAACCAAGAGACCACCTCAAACTGGTACTTGTGGATTAAAATCCTGCCTCTGGGTTCTATGACCTTTAGCAGTTTGCTCACCTCCCTTTGCTCAAACTGTAAAATGGTTTTGATAGCATATGCTGAATTAGTAGTGCAGCTGTGAGGTGAATTTGTGCCCAGATCTTGGTACTATATAGGCCCTTCACAGATGTCCGTTTCCTTCTTAACTTAGAAAATTCATTCATTCATTCATTCATTCATTCAACTAATAACAGAGTGTCTACTATGTGCTGAGCATTGTTCTGAATAAATTGCTTTGGTTTGTGTGTGTGAGTGCACGTGCTGGAGAAGGAACCAAGGGCCTTGTGTGTGCAGGCAAAGTGCTCTACTACTGAGCTATGGACTTAGCCCTAAAAATAGGTTCTTAAGCAATAACAGAGGGTTTGTGAAATCTTTAAAATTGCATGCAAGGTTTCATGGATCTGTTCATTTTTCTTAATGAAAAAGTCCACCAACATCAGAATTTCAGAGAGAGTCACTGTTTTACAAAAGTCAAAGCCTTTGCCTGCAGTGGTTTTTAAATACTTTCTAAAGGTAAATAGTTTACTTGCCGAAAATGGAAAATTAATCTGAGAGAGTGGTGTTTTGCAGGTAGCTGATATATTTCATTTCTACTATTTTATGTTAGAATTTCCCTTCACAGGCTTCATCTACCCATTGGCCAGCAGAAAAACATCCAGGCTCAGCGAAGGCAACAGAAGCAGGTGGGAGAGGCCAGGAAGCTGGCACTACTGTGATTTTACTGGTACAGGAGGGTATGTGGGAGATGGAGGAGGTCAGGTCAGCAGAGCTGACAGGAAAGAAGAAGTTTCCTGGGACAGAGGTGGGGGTCAAGGTCAGCTTTCTTCTCCATAGCCTCCCTCTTTCTCCCTCACACATAGCTCAGCTTCTGAACAGGATAAAAGGAGCTGCTTCTGAACACTGGGGAGTTATATTTTTGGGAGGAGCCTTTGCTTCTGTAGATAAGGAAAGTTTAGGCCCAGACAGGAAAGGCACTTGTCTGGATCTTTTCAGTCCTTGGCTTAGTCAGGACTCTAACCCAAGTTTTCCATATTCTTGACTTCTTGCTTTTTTGTTGTACCAGGTACTTACAGTGTATAAAAAGATCCTCTTGGGTAGGTGTGAGGGAAGATCCAGGACTCCTTGAACCTGGGCACTGATAGAAATGGAGAGAAGGCTTAAGCAGGAGGAGGTTGCTGGAATCTGTCCTATAATGAGCCAGTGGTTCTCAGCCTTCCTAATGATGTGACCCTTTAATACAGTTCTTCATGTTGTGATGATCCCCCAACTATAAAATTGCTTTCGTTAATACTTCATAACTGTAATTTTGCCACTGTAATGAATTGTAATGTAAACATCAGTGTATTCCACTGGTCTTAGGCGACCCCTGTGAAAAGGGTCAGTTGACCTCAAAAGGTGTTGTGACCCACAAGTTGAGAACCTCTGAGTTAGAGGCTCCTGTTCGAAGCGTCTCTATAACCTCTTGGTTGAATGGGGAGGAGTAGGTAGGTCGGGGTAAATTCCTCATGACTGGACTAGAAAGATGGCTCAGTGGTTAAGGGCACTGACTGCTCTTCCAGAGGTCCTGAGTTCAAGTTCCAGCAACCACATAGTGGCTTGCAACCATCTGTAACAGGATTTGATGCTCTCTTCTGGTGTGTTTGAAGAAAGTGACAGTGTACTCATATTTTAAAAAAAAAATTCCTCATGGCTGAAGATTGTCTGGTTGGAGGACAGAGGGTTGAAGGGGTAATGAAGATCTGGGCTTTGGGCAAAGGCCAATATTACTCACCAAGAAGAAAGCATTCCCAAATGTGGCAGGGTTGTTCTTTGTGTCCTTAGGGAGGAACCTATATTTTGGTGGTCAGCAGAGGTAGTGGATAAGGCTGAGGGACAAGGAAAAAGAAAGCACAAGCAAAAAGGGGGGCTTTGGTCTTGTGCTTTGAAAGCTTAAAACAGTTCTTCCACTGACTCAGTATGTTGCCATGGTAACAAGGCAGTTGTTGCTTAGGCCTTGGAAGCTGGTTCACCATTTAGAGCCCTAAGCTATAATGTGTGCTGGAGTGGAGGTTGTCACGATCCTCCAGCCCACAGTGCGGATCTCCCAGGCAGCTCTTCTCTTCTTCCTACCCCCCCCCACCCCGCCCAGGCCCTTTCTGCTCTTCTTATCTGCCCTGCTGATTCTCTGACCATATATGTCACTTTTTTCTGGCTTCAGGAATGCAGCCTCTTCTTTGGGGTTGGGCAAATGGGTTGGACTGAAACCGCCTTCCTCACCCATCTGGTGAGCTCGAGGGAGGTGTTTTTTATGGGGCTGAGAGCAGAAAATGCCACCTCCTTTGGTTACGACCTAGAACCTGGTTTCCGTGCTGACTCTTTTCGCTTCCTGACAGACCTTCTGTCCTTCCAAGCCTTACCTCTGTGCTCTAGATATTAGGAGCAGCCTCTTTTCCCTCTGCTCTCTAATCCTTAAGGTACTCTGTTGATGTTGCCACAGTGAAACTGCTGTCTGAAGTCCCTATAGGTTTAGAGAGGGCCTGAGAGCCTTAGGGACCTGCAAGGGATCTGCAGGGTTGGCGGGTAGATTCCATCCCCTGTTACTGGCCTTGTCCCAGGCAAACCCTTTAGAGCACCTCAGCCATGGCCTTTTTTTTCTAGAACCGTATCATCTCTGTCCCAGAGAGAGGAATGTAATTGCCAGGGCAGTGGCCGTTTTCAGACATGGTATTTAGAGGCTCTTAGATTCTTTAGCTCTTGTAACATCTTGGGGCATGAGGCTTCTGCACTCTAGAATCTCTGAGGAGATGCCTGGGCAGCTGTTACTTGGTCAGTCAGGTGATAGGCAGTGTGAGACCTGGCATGGCTCTTACTGCCCAGCTGAGAACCTGAAGGGAGGTGCTGAGCTGTGCCATTCACTGCCCAGCTGCCTTTCCTGGCAACATGCTCTGTGGAACTCTTGGCAGGGTGAAAACTGTTGAGGAATAGGGACAAGGGTGCCAGAAGAGGACAAAAGGGGACAGAGGGGTCACTGTAAGAATTACAGAAGTGAAGAGGAAAGGTCATTGACTCCCCTCTACCTTCCCTCCTCTATCCACTCAGGCTTCTCTTCTGGTTCTCCTTAGCCATGGATCCTCTCTCAGAACTGCAAGACGACCTGACCCTGGATGATACCAGCCAAGCTCTGAACCAGCTGAAGCTGGCCTCTATTGATGAGAAGAACTGGCCTTCTGATGAAATGCCAGACTTTCCCAAGTCAGGTGGGCAGCCCGATGTCTCAGGCAGCTGTGACACCATAGAGGGGGGACCCCTTCCTGCTGGAGGGGACTCCAGGGGGTAAGGTTGGGGCAAGGAGTCCAGACCTAGGGTACGGCCAGGGACACAAGCCTCACTGGGGACAGGTCAAAGAGGGTAAGTCACGGGGAGAGTGCTGGGCTAGCCACGTGGGTGACTCTGCCTTTGGAATGTTCCTCAGATGACTCCAAAAGCAGCTCTCCAGAACCTGTCACACACCTGAAGTGGGATGACCCTTACTATGACATTGCCCGGCATCAGATTGTAGAGGTAGCAGGTAAGCGTGCCCTGTGTTGGACCTCTTGCCTCATATTCTGTGACCCTGGCTTAGAGAAGCCTCTTAAGCCACCAAGAAAGAACACATTTTGTAGCCTCTGGTCTGCTCTTGAGCATGTACCTTCCCTTAGGAGCATGGGTTGGTTTTGATTGGCTTGCACTGGCCACTGCTTCCTTGGCCTACGGTCCCATTGTGTCCCACTGCAGCTGCGAAGGAGGCATTAACCTAACAGCTTTGAAGTTAGAAAGCTGAGTCTGATCTCCAGGTCTACTCTCTGAACTCCTTCCTCACACTGTTGTCACGAGGATCATGTACAGTGGTGCTTGTATGTCAGGACATCCTGGGCACCAGAACATAGTTGGGCCTGAAAGTGGCCTTGCCCTTTCCTTCACACCCTCTTTTCCCTCCCCTTGCCCTGATGTCAGCTTTCCCCTCATCAGTCACTGGAGATGGGGATAATCTCAACTCTTCTGCGGGTTTGCAATGGCTCGCTGGAACATCAGGTTTCTAGTGGATGTGCTGTTCTGCTGAGAATGGGTGCTCCCTCTTGTTCATAAGGCAAGCCTCAGAAGAGACATAGAGCAGGGCAGATAGTGAGCCTCAGAGAACTGTCTCTAGCTGTCAGGGCTAGAAGAGGCCATAATATCTAAGGCATTTCCATGGTGCCTGTGTTTCTGATGCTTACCTTGGCCTGGGTTGGAGGAGTTGAATGGTCTCTCTCATCCCTGCAGAAGCAAGGCAGATCCTGGCCTAGGTGTCTAATGTCTAACCCAGTAGACAGCCTGGCCATCTTATGGTCAGTCCCAAGACCTCTGTGGGTGTGCCCCTGCCTGGCAGCAGGCCATCACCGTGCAGCCTTTTTGTTTGTTTGTTCCTCCAGACTGTGGCGAGCCTGAGGGGGCCCAGCCAGGTAGGTGCCAGTTCTGGCTGTCTGTGCTTGGCCTCTCCTGGCTGCGGCCTCTGGGTCTACAAATCAGAAAGTGCTCTTGGTGGAGGCTGGTGGGGCCAGCTTAATTAGAGCCCCATTCTAGGGAGCTGGGAGCTTGTGGTGGCTTCGGAAGCAGTGACATAGCAGAGTTTATGGGAGACATGATAAGGTGGAGGCTGTGTGGTGACACACCTAGAATCCAGAGGAAAAGCAGCCTCAGGAAGCTCCGGGGACAGACAAGGCCTGGCCAGCATGTGCTGTGGCGTCCCTAGTGGTTCTCTCAGAACCCATCCCCGTGTGCCTGCCTTGCTGGGTGAGGCTTGTTTGAAGAACCGGTGGTGATGTCTCTGGCACTAGAATTCAGAGAAAGAGCCCATGTGGACAAGAGAGTAGGAGCTTGTCATGGACCTCAGCCAACTGCGACTTGGTCTGGGTAGGGTCTTTCCAGTGCTGTCCTGGTAACAGTAGACTCTCCAGAAAGGAAGCAAAGAGACCATTACTTGTAACATTTTCACTTTCTACAACAGCTGGTTTCAAGCTTCTGACATAATGTCAACTGGCTTGCAAAATTCCTAACAATTAAAAAATTGAACAAATGTGTGAACTGTCATCACATACCATGAGCTTTCTCAATCCTAGCCCCCACCTTAGCTGTCCTTGGCTTGTACTGCAGTTTGCAGTCAGCAGTACCCAGTCAGCCTGCTAGAGTTGCTGTCCTGACTAATGCCCATGCTGCCTCAGACTGGTATCTGGGGAATGCAAAGGTCTGGCTCTCAGGCTTTCGGTACTATACCCTTGCTGATTAGGCCCTCTCACCAGAGCCCTAGAGAAACCACAGTTGACAGCCCCACTTCTCTCTGAGGTTCCAGGGCAGGAACAGTTCCAATCCCATCTGACGGCAGGTAAGAGAGTTTCCATGTGCTTCATGTAGCAGCCACCCTACTTGTTTGCAGACTTGGTAATGCAGCTCCTACTTCGGGGGAGTCAGAGGACAAGGCCTAGACCTTAGTGCTGCTGACCCTCATCCTGTGTTTGCCTTCCAACTCCTGACCGTTCCCATCGACCTCTTGCTATCCTGGCTTTTTTCAGTGTGCATTACTAGATTAGCCTCACAGTCCATTTAAAGACTTACCTTAGTACTGTAAGGAAGACCCCTCCTCCGGCCCTGGAAGCTTTCATTCTGACACTGGGGTATGACTGTGGTAGAGCTGTCACTGAGTATATTCGGTACTCAGGGTTCCAGTTTCAGTACTGGGAAACAAACCAAAACGTCAAGTGAAGCAGGTCTTACTACTGCCCAGTCTTCTTGGACCCTCCAGGGCCATCAGGGTGAGAAAGTGCACATATCTTTGTAATAGATTTTGTAGAACAGATTTTCCTTTCCTTCCTTCCTTCTTTCCTTTTTGATGAGCTGATGAGTTTATTAGGGTTACTCACAAAAGCATGGATGGATAGTTTCTACTCCCTACTTCTGTGTCACTGAGAGGTGGAACAGCATGCTCCTGGCCCGCTGCCTTAACTTCTCGTTGACACTTTACATTCCAGAACTCTCAGACCGTCTACCTTGCCTCAGTCCTAACTCTTCCAGCCAGGGAGAGCTGCCTTATTCCTGGGATAGGAGCTGCAAAGAATGGCTTCAAGGTCCCCAGGCCTTCCCATTTCAGCCTTGCACCTGCATTCCAGCCATTCCTCTGCACAGATGTAGATAGGCAGGTGATGTGCTCTCTGCAGGCTCCTGGCAGGAGTCCCAGGATATCTGAACTTCTTGTGGCTAGGATGCAGTCTAAGTCTGTGCCTCTGTCCCTGCTCTGCTGTGTTTCCTGTCCCTGACAGAGCTAATGGGAAGTAAATGAGGGCAGGAACTTAGCTCCGAGCCACCAGCAGCTGGCCCAGAGTCCAGAGAGCTGCTAGCATCCAGGCCGTCAATGCAGACCTGCCTCCATCCAGGTGTGGTGTGCACATACCTGTAATACATATGGAATCCTGACACTGAGACTAAGGCAGAGGAGCTACAGATTTAGGCCAGCCAGAACTACATATCAACAGCCTTTTCCATGCCCCCTCTCTTTTGGTTTTTGGAGACTGGATTTCTCTGTAGCCCTGGCTGTCCTGGAACTTGCTCTATAGACCAGGCTGGCCTTAGACTCACAGAGATCTAACTGCTTCTGCCTCCCAAGTGGTGGGATTAAAGATGTGTGTAACTGTGCCTGGCCTAACATCCTGTCTCAAAAAAACAAAGCAAACAAGAAAAAAACTTGTTTATGATACAAGTGCATGTTAAGGATTCTATCTAGAAAAATTTCTTCTCCAACTTCTAGAAACTCACTGCCTAACACACTTAACCATCAAATGCAAGTTGAGAAATGAAACTGCGTGCCATGTGACCCACATCTTTGTGAAGGCTATCAACACTTATGACTTGAGATGGGATCTTACTGTGTTACCCAGGGTGGTCTTGAACTGGTAGGCACCAATGACTGTCCTACCTCAGCCTTCTAAGTAGCTGGGATGATAGGTGCATGTCACCACACATCGCTCATATGCCAGCACTTACTGAGTGCCTGACAGGAGCAAGCCAAAGTCCACTCCACCTTCAGGCTGCTCATGAGCCATTGGGAAATGGAGCATGAACACAGAAGAGTAGAAACTGGTGGCAGAGATGGATGGCCATTAGTGCTTTGAGCCATGGGAAGAGCCAACTCACCTGTTTGGGGGAGGGTGGAGGCAGATGTGTGTGTGCTGAGTCTCCCTGGCCCATAGTGGCCAGTTTGGAACAGAACTGTCTTTAGAAAGATCTGGCTGATACAAGCAACAACCTGGCATGCCGGGCTTTCAGAGCTTCTATGATAGAAGGTGTGCTTGGAGCAGTCTGAGAGGTGAGGCTAACACTCAGTCCTGTGAGCCATTTGAAGGAATTTGGTTTTTTTGAGATAGGATGACATGAAGCCCGCCCTGGCTTTGAACTTACTCTGTAAGTTACTGTGAATTCCTGACTCTCCTGATTCTACCTCCCAGTGCTAAGAATGCAGTCTAGTCTAGATTGCATTTGTTTTCTCTGCCAATTAAAGAATTAAAAAGTGTGAAAGAAAAATCTCAAGCACAACAGGTAGGAGTGGAGAAATCTCGAACACTACAGGCTGCAGCAGGCAGAATTGCAGTTGGAGAAGCTTGTTTATTGGAGGTGCGGAAACACATATGCAGAAGATACACTGAGAAAAAGACCCTCTGAAGCAGAGGGGGTGCTTGGAAAGCTGAAAATGCCAGTCTTCTGGGGCTAAGGTTTTTTTTTTTTTAAATCTCTGAAGAGTTTTCTTCTCCTATTTTGGGGTTGGTCAGTTTGAAACAGATAGGACGGTTGATTATCCCACAGCTGTTACATAACATGTCCTGATCAGAGCTTGAACTTGCTGAGCCAGTCCATCAACAGGCCTCCCTCTGATGGGAGACAAAAGCCTACCAGTCCTTCAGTTTTAAGCTGCCAGGCTTTTTATCTCAAGGAGGGTGAGGAAGAAGCAGGCTGTCCTAGAAGTTTGCCATCTTTATTACCTACTCATGACCCCTGTCTCTGCCTAACAGGGAGTCTGTCTAACTCCTGGTCTCTCATTAGGATTGCATGTGTGTGCTGCCCTGTCTGGCTTCCATTTTAAGAGATGTTTACAAGATCAGGTCCACAGATTCTATTTGAGGTGGGGATGAGGGGGAACACTCAGACAAGTGTTCCACAAGTGTGGAAGAAGCAGCATTGAGGGCAATATGTATAGTCCTCCAGGGTTGGATGTTAGGGCAGATTAAGAAGCAAGACAGAGCCGAGCAGTGGTGGCCTTTAATCCCAGCACTTGGGAGGTAGAGCCAAGTGGAACTCAGGTCTGAGTTCGAGGCCAGCCTGGTCTACAGAGTGAGTTCCAGGACAGCCAGGGCTACACAGAGAAACCCTGTCTCAAAAAAAGAAGGAGGAGGAGGAGGAGGAGAAAAAAGAATATGTATTAGAAGAAGAAAAAGAAGGAGAAGAAAAAGCAGCAGCAGCAAGACAGCTTTCTGGGCTCAGTGGGTTGGACCTAAGATGCTGACACAAGAAGTTCTTTGGAGGACCCTGACCAGGTCCTTTTGGAGCTAGCAAAGTTGGACGGTGTTTCAGGTGGAGCCATGAAGTTGAGGGCTTATCCAAGAGAATTCAAGGTTGTGAAGCTGCTAAGATCAGGGTATTCACACATTAGGGACCAGCCTACCATAGCCACACGGGAGAAGGCACCAGTAAGCCCTGCTTCAGCCTAGAGAAGAGTAAGAAAAGGACCAGCCCCTAGGCTCCTGGAATGGTCGGGCTCACAAAGGGAGAACAGTCTGTACTGCTGAGGTGGAGAGGAAGGGTAAACTTACCCTGCATTTTAGGGATTGCATCTTTGCCTCTGATGCTGTGGGGGTGAGACAGGTACAACTTGGTGTCTCTGGAAAGGTAAAACAGGCTAGGACTTGGGGGCACAAAGACCTGGCTTTATCATCATTGAGCTTTCTTGAGTACCCTTGTCCTAAGCTAACCCTGGAAGAACATTTCATTTGGGGGCAAGAACATGTATCTCAAGAGCTTTCTGGCTTGTGACAGTCTGGGACCAGACCATCACATTGAGAATTTGGGACAAATACCTCTGAGAAAACACCTAGGAGACATTTTGTTACAGCTTCACAAACACCCCTGAACTCCATGTTCTTCAAAATACCTTTAATGGAAAAGCTAAAACTTTTAGAAGTGTCTTGAGTTCATTCAGAACCAAATGTGCTCAGCCACCCTAGTAATAAAATCAGGAAGTGTCTGGGCAGAATTGTTACTATTATGTTGGCTGACCTACTGTGTAGCACCCAGACCACTTTCCTCTACAGCCTTGGACTGGCTGAGAAGCAGCTTCTAGAGGTTTTCCAGGTCTTTGTTGCTTGGTGCTTAGGGGTAAAGCAATTGTAGGATGTCTGGGTGGCAAGATAGTTTAGGCCTTGATTGATATATTTTTGTTGGATGTGAGGGGCTGTTTTTGGAGACAAGATCTTGCTATTGTACCCCAGGTTGGTCTTAACTTTGATACCTTCCTGCCTCAGCCTCCCATGATGGAATTGCAGATCTGTACCACTAGAACACTTAAAAAAAAATCTTAGCAAAATTATTTCTATTTTTTGCGTGTGCATACACATGTACAGGCAAGCCATGGCACACACCTGGAGGTCAAAGTCAACTTTGAGGAATCATTTCTTTTCCTCCACCATGTGGGTCCTGGGGATTAAATTTTGGTCATCAGGCTTGGTAGCAAGTGCCTTAACCCATTGAGCCGTCGTGCCAGCCTGTTGGAACACTTTTAGTATGCATCCCCACGTCAATCTGTGTACCCATTTAGTCTCCACTCTTCCCAGCACCTGGAAGCCTACTCATTTGCTCCCCAACTATGAACCAGAGCAGTGATTCCCAACCTTCCTAATCTGAGACCCCCCAAGCATAAAATAATTTGTGTTACTATTTCATAACTGTAATTTTGCTACTGTTAAGAATCACAATGGATCACTGATTTTGACCCTTGTGAAAGGGTTGTTTGATCCTCCAAAGGGGTCCCAACCCACAGGTTAAGAGCCACTGTCTTAGACTCACACAAAATCATGCAATACAGGCTGTTCTTGGTTAGCATATTTCCAAGGTTCACATAATGTGTGCCATATATCAGTTTTCCTTTTATGGTCAAACTTCTGTTGCCATGAATATTCTTTTTTTTCCCCGTGAGCCAACAGTATCTTGTACCTCAGGCTAGACTTAGATTACACCCAAGTGTAGTTAAGGATAACTTTGAACTTCTGATCTTCCTGCTTCTACCCCTGCATGCTGGGATTACAGATGTAACTATCAGCATTAGTTTACTTGGCAGTAGGGATCAAACCCAGGGCTTCCTGCATGCTAAGCTAAGCAGGCACTCTACCAGCTGAGTTATATCCTCACACGTTTATCTGTTGATGAGTGTATATGGCCTTCATGGGCATTACTCTTTCAACATGATTTTATTTATTTATTTCTAGTTAGTTATTAAGACAAGGTCTCATTATATAGCCTTGCTATCTTGGAACTTGCTATGTAGACAAGGCTGGCCTCAAACTTACAGTGTTTTTCTGTCTCTGCCTCCTGAGGGCTGGGATTAAAGGTTCTTATCATATCACTCTATTTAGCTTCAGTGTAATTTTTGTTTGTTTGTTTTTGAGACTAGATCTTAAGTATCTCAGGCTGGCCTTGGACCTATTAAGTATCTTGAACTCTTTTTTTTAGGTTTATTTATTTATTATATATGAATACATTGTAGCTGTCTTCAGACACACCAGAAGAGGGCATCAGATCTCATTACAGATGGTTGTGAGCCACCATGTGGTTGCTGGGATTTGAACTCAGGACCTCTGGAAGTGCAGTCAGTGCTCTTAACCACTGAGCCATCTCTCCAGCCCGTATCTTGAACTCTTGATCCTCCTGATTCTACCTCCAAAGTGTGGGATTACAAGTGTTTGTCACCATGATTGGGTTAAATAGCAAGGTTAACATGTGTAAGTCTGTGATCTGTGTTCCTGACGACTGTGAAGAACAAGGAAGCTACTTTTACCGTGGTATCAGTGACGGCTGACTCACAGTGAAGAAAGAGTTGAAGGAAGTCTGAAGGGTCAGTGGGGAAGACCTGAGAGACTAGAAAGTGTGTGTGCTCAGGTTTCATGATAGAAAATTCTCAAATAATCAATACAAATATTAATGAGAAAAAAAAGCAAGGTTAACATTTTTTGGGAGGTGTCCCAGTTCAGTGCCCCTGAAAGCATCTGTACCCAGCATCTTCTTGAGGACTGGATGTGGGTTACTCAAGGCCCTGCACTCACTGGCACAGGTCCCAAGCTGGTACTTTCTAAGCCCTGCCCACCACTCTGGTTCACCTGTCACCATTGCACTCCCTCTTTCTACACACTCAGGTGATGATAAGTATGGGCGGAAGATCATTGTATTTAGTGCTTGCCGGATGCCTCCCAGCCACCAGCTGGACCACAGCAAGCTCTTGGGGTGAGTACCTGTGGGGAAGTGGAGTGGGACCTCTTTAGATCCTGAGTATAGCCTACAGCCATTTTCCTTGTTCTCTTCTTCACCCTGGGCACCAGGTCTCCTTCCTTAATGTTACCTCTTATCCCATAAGGGAGAAGAACACTAGACAAGGAGTCAGAGTCCTAGAGACTGTGACCTTGCCAAGTGTCTTAGAGCCTTGTTTTCTCATAATTCAAAGAAGATAATGAAGCATGTGACCTCTTCCTGATGGGAGTGAGATAATGCACCAGAAAATAATCTTGAAAAGTAAATACTATCCAAATGTGTGTAACTATGGTATTTGTGATGTAATCTGGAGTCTTAATCATTTCTATTTATAATCATAATTAACATTATCTTACTTTGTGCCAAGTTTGCTGTCAATGGTTTTTGTACTTGTGAGGCTTCTGCTTATCAGATGTGTATGTTAGAATCTCATCTAACACAAGTCAAAAGGCTGCTTGTCTCAGTCACTGTTCTATCGCTGTAAAAAGACACCATGACCAAGGCAGCTCTAATAAAAGAAAGCATTTAATTAGGGGTTTGCTCACAGTTTCAGAGGGTTAGACTGTTGTCTTCATGGTAGGGAACATGACCACATACAGGCAGTCATGATGTCATGCTGGCGAAGTAGCTGAGAGCTACATCCTGATCTTGATCTGTAGGCAACAGGCAAACAGACACACACACACAGAGGGAGGGAGGGAGGGAGGGAGGGAGTTTAGTTGGGAGTGAGTTTGTTTCGGGGCGAGTGAGGGCGGGCGAGCGCACAAGAGTGAGCGCGAGTGCGAGCGAGCTTGGCATGGTTTTTTTTTTGTTTGTTTGTTTTGTTTTTCGAGACAGGGTTTCTCTGTATATTGGCATGGTTTTTAAAACCTCAAAACCCAACTCTAAATACACACTTCCTTGGGACTGGAGAGATGGCTCAGTGGTTAAGAGCACTGACTGCTCTTTCACAGGACCCTGGTTCAATCCTTAGCAACCATGTGGCGCTAACGGTAACTTCAGTTCCAGGGGATCTGATGTGTTCTACTGGCTTCTACAAGTCCTGCATGCATATGGTAGGGACACAGACACTCCAGCAGGCAAACACCCATACACATAAACTAAAATTAATAGCTTAAAAAAAAAAGACACACTTCCTCCAACAAGGCCACACCTTCTGATCTTTCTAATCTTCCTCAAACACTTCTACTTTCTGGTGACTAAGGATTCGGATATATGAACCTATAGGGGCCATTCTCCTTCAAGCCGCCACAGTGTTTAAATGCAGACAGGTGGCAGGCCCTCATCTGGCCTTTCACTATTGAGCTAGCACTGTGTCCATGGCAGGGACCCTTCAAGGCATGTGGGGTCATCCAAAGCAGCAGAGCAGAAACTGCCCTCAGTGTGCTTAGTGACCATTGTGTACTTTCTCCCAACCAGTTTAAAGTGCTCTCTAAAATGTAAAGTATGTACACTGCCCACAATAGCTCCTTAGATCCTGAATGTTGTACATGAGGACTGTAGTGATCTCAGGGACAGGCTTGAGGACCACATAAGAAAGTCTCGGCTGGCCTCTGGTGAGGCAGAAGCTCATTCCTTGTGCTATGTCTGTAAGGCCTCAGGCGCTCTCTGTCTCCTCCAACCCCCTTGTGACTTCTCTTTCCTTGGCTTCTTAGATGGAACAGGCAGTCCTAGCTTTTGTGCTACACCAGCTGTACCACGGAGCAGACTTGTGGCCAAGTATAAGGTCCATCGAGGGGAAATCATAGGCAATTGGAAAGCACCTAGTTTTCAGGGGCAGCTGCTGAGGAAGCTGTGCCTGTCTGGGGCGGGGGGGGGGGTCTTCCTTCAGTCTCAAGAAGCCCCGGGCTTGCTGCTGCCTGTCCTCCTTCTATTCACAGACACAGAGATAACATCATACACACACTGATGCACACACACTACAAAGACATATACTGTACACACACAGACACGCATACAGAAAGACACATACTACACAGACATACACCATACACACACACACACCATACAAACATATACCAAACACTTACAGTACACAGACACACACATAGACACACCAAACCCCATAGACATACACACATCACCGACACATACACACACCATACACACAGACACAGAGAGACACACACACATAGCACATAGACACATATCACACAGACCCATACCATACAGACACATATCACACACACTTAAACACACACACACCACAAAGACACACATGCATATACCAGACATACACAGACACACAGACACATACTAGATACACACAGACACACACACATACCACACAGACACAGATCACACACACACATACACCACACACAGACACACATCTCACACAGACACACATCTCACACACACACCACAGACATACACCACAGACACAACATACACCACACATACACACCACACACATACCACACACACATAGACACACATATCACACACCACACACATCACGTACCACACACAGATACACACACACCATCATCTCACTGACTACTCCCCACACACCCTGCCTGGTCACCATCCCTGTTGAGGGCAGACTGTGCTCCCACTGACTCTGTCTGCCTTGTTTTCAGTCCCATTACATCAGACTTGGCTTCCCCCACTTCCCACCCAGATCTAGGATGTTGAAATGGAAAAATTCTTGAAACTTGGAATCAAAAGACCAGTTAAACTTGAGCTCTGTATTTTAACTAGCTATGTGCTTGGAGACAACTCTCTCTGAGTTCTATACACATGGTGTCTTCCTCATAGAGATGTGGGTAATAATGAAATGTATCATATATATTTTTAGAGTATTACAATTTTGGGAAGTTAAAAATATATAAGTAGTTATTCAGGAAAAACAACTATAAATTTATGAAGTCTCACAGACCTGTCATCCATTAAAAAAAAACACTGTATTCAGTTTTATGTCTTATATAATGTTTTTGTCTTCTGTGTCTACAACATTTCTCAAAGACATCCTTAAGAACATGTTATTTAGCCGGGCGGTGGTGGCACACGACTTTAATCCCAGCACTTGGGAGGCAGAGACAGGCGGATTTCTGAGTTCGAGGCCAGCCTGGTCTACAGAGTGAGTTCCAGGACAGCCAGGGCTACACAGAGAAACCTTGTCTCGGAAGAAACAAAACAAAACAAAAAAAAACAAAAAAAGAACATGTTATTTAGCGGGGTGGTGGTGGTGCATGCTTTTAATCCCAACACTCGGGAGGCAGAGGCAGATGGATCTCTGTGAGTTCAGGGCCAGTGTGGTCTACAAAGTGAGTTTTAGGACAGATAAGGGTACCTAAGGAAACCCTGTCATGAAAAACAAACAAACAAACAAACAAACAAGAACAACAGCAACCCCCCCCCCCCCACAAAAATCCATTATTTAGCTGGGCATAGTGGGTATACACCTTTAATCTCAGCACTTGGGAAACAGAAGTAAGTGGATGTCTGTGAGTTCCAGGTCAGCCTGGTCTACATAAGAAGTTCCAGGCCAGACTCCCTGTATAGTGAAACCCTGTTTTTCCTCTTACCACCCAAAAAATCCCACACAAAGCGTGTTATTTTTTCTTCTTCTGTCTAATATGCACATAGAAAAGCAAACAGTGCACTGCTTTTTCCTTTTTAAAGGCAGCTCTCATCTTGCTTCTCACACTGACCTTAAACACAAGGCTAAGTGACCTTTTTGCCTCAGCCTCTTGAATATCACTACACCCAGTTTCTTGTGAATTTGATGACGCATGGCTTCAATTCCAACACTTGGGAAGCTTATGAAGGAGGGTTTTGAGTTCCAGGCATGTCCTGAGCTACAGAGTGGGACCTTGTTTAAAAAAAAAAACCTAAATATAAAACAAAACAGAAACTCCATACCTGTCAGTGTCCTCCCCAGCCCCCACTTCCAGTTTGCTCTTCCAGTGTCTGCCTCGAGGATGACCACCTCACAGCTTAATCTGGCCTGCAGAAGCATCCTGTGAGATAGTCTATTTATAGATGTCCCATGATTTCTTGAGCCAATCTCCTGATACTAGACAATTTGCTGGCTGCTCAGTTGTTGTTTTTTCCGTAATAAAAGTCTGGAATGAACAGTCTCCTACAAGAATGCTTCTGCTTCTCTCTGTTTCCTCAGGAAAGAGTCCTGAACATGCTTTTACATGATCAGAGAGCGCGAGCGCTGCCCAGCTTCTGATAGGCATCACTTTATTGCACTCCAAAGGTCATGGCATGCATCCATGGATGAGGGTGTCTACTTTACTGTCATCTTTGCTGTTTTTTCTATTTGCAAAATGCCATCTTGCTATGTGACAACCCTTTGTAAGCTACAAAGTGCTCAGTGTGGAAGTGTGGATAAGGGCACAAGTATTCTGTTTAATAATGATCAGAATCTGAGTCCCCTAGCATTAGTACTCTGCCCTGCCTGCCTGTGCTGGTCCAGCTCTGCACCCTGGGACTAGTCATTAGGACTCTGTCTCTAGGTCAGGTCGTTCATCTGGGCACTTAGTCAAGCCACTGGACACTTTCTCAGACATTTCCCACCTTTTGGATGTGCTTAGCATTCGGCCTGTCCAACATGGACTGCCTTCCCTCCTAGAGCCAAGGAGCTGATTGTCCATCTTCTAAGAGGTCTTACCCCAGGCTCTTCTCACTCTCCTTATTGTTCATTACTTCCAAACTTTCCAGTGTGCTCAATGTGAGTGTGTGTGTGTGAATGTGTGTGTGAGTGTGTGTGTATGTGTGTGTGTGAGTGTGTGTGTGAATGTGTGTGTGAATGTGTGTGTTGGGTACATACCCTATTGTGAACATAAGGAACCTGAAGAGTTTGGCTCTGTGGTCCATTAAGAGCCTAGGGACTGGAATGGTTGACCTTCTGGCCATCCTGATGTCCTTTCATGAACACAATATTTTATAAACTATACCACAGATCACATAAAACATGCAGAACTGTTCCAAGGCTAGAATGCAGCCTTCGAGATGGACACTTCATTAGTAGGTCTTGCCACAACTGAACCCTTGGCTAAGCACTTGACCTCTGCTGATTGCCCTCATTAGTATGATGTCACTAACTTTAGCCTCAATTGTTATGAGGGAAGAATAAGGTATTGGAGGTACTTGGCAGACACTAAAAGCGTTTACCAATAACAGTGACTGTTCTTTTTACTGACTTATGGAGATCCTGAGAAAAATATGTCAAACACTTTGAACTGTGGATACACAGCCCAGCTTACAGCTCAGGGCTCCTGACTGCTGCTGCTCAAAATGAAGGCTTGGTGCATACTTCCTTCTCCATTAGGCCTACCCTCTACTGGCTGTGGGTTATGTAGCCAAATGATAGCAGGGAGGGTCTGTGGAGAAGGAAGCCATGATGCAAGCACTGGTTTCTATGGTAACAGGCCACACTTATTGTGCAGAGGACAGATCTGAACAGGTCTTTTTATGTGTTTATGATGTTAGTTATTAAACTTGTGGCTCACGCATGCTAGGTAATTGCTCTACCATGGAGCCACAACCCCAGTACTCGGCATTTCTCTTGAAGGTACTTGAAACACACACTGGACCAGTATGTGGAGAGTGACTACACACTTCTATACCTGCACCATGGCCTGACCAGTGATAACAAGCCCTCCCTCAGCTGGCTACGGGATGCCTACCGAGAGTTTGACCGCAAGTGGGTTGGGACACGGGGGTGGGCTCCTGAGTTTAGGGTGGCTAACTCTGGGCTCTGGGTGGTTCTCTTAGTCAGGATCTTATTCCATGTCAATGGAGGCAGGACCCCAACAGCCCTGTCCCTTCCTCGACCGTTCCTAAGCTTCCCACTTGGCCTGCAGGTACAAGAAGAACATCAAGGCTCTGTACATCGTGCATCCAACCATGTTCATCAAAACTCTGCTTATCCTCTTTAAGCCCCTCATCAGGTGAGCAGCCCACAGGTGGGCCATGGAGTCTTTCATGAACCCCTCACACAGCAAACAGATGCCCACGGTGGCCAGCTTGGGGTGAAACCCGTCTGCAGGGAGGGCCGAGGCCTACCATGAGGCCCAGCCTGACCCAGATGCTTCCTTTAACCTCCAGTTTCAAGTTTGGACGGAAGATCTTCTACGTGAATTACCTGAGTGAGCTGAGTGAGCACGTGAAGCTGGAGCAGTTGGGGATCCCTCGCCAAGTGCTCAAGTGAGACGCTGGATGGGCCACAAGCTGGGCCTGGGGGCGTGTGCTTGTGGGTCCACTGGCTCAGTTGTGTTGTGTTGTTTGGGAGGCATAGTAACCTGGGTGGGAGTAAGGAGTTTGGAGAATCCAGGGAAACTGGAGAAAAGCAGTTGACTTCGAAATCCAGAGACAGATCAAACCCCATTTCTGTCACAAGCTGTTGAATGAATTTCTTTAGAGTGTTTTTCACTGTGTTACATCAAGTGGGACTATTTTGAGGACATAGAAAATAATCCATGTAAAATTCACACAGTCAAGACTTGATAAAGTTGGCTACAAGACTATAGAGCCAGAGGACCTGACCCTTGTTCCATCTGCTCCCCTAGGTATGACGACTTCCTCAAATCCACACAAAAGAGCCCTGCAACAGCTCCCAAGCCCATGCCGCCACGGCCCCCCCTGCCCAATCAGCAGTTTGGGGTCTCATTACAGCAGTGAGTATGCTAAAGCCAGGCAGGTCTGGGCTCGTGGGCTGGCCCAGCATGCAGAGTCCCAGCTCACCCCTTTGCTCCCACAGCCTCCAGGAAAAAAACCCAGACCAGGAGCCCATTCCCATTGTGCTCAGAGAGACCGTCGCCTACTTGCAGGCTCATGGTGAGTGCCATGTAGCCCAAGGTCATTGACCTTCCAAGCCCCGTCTCCCAGTTGCCCTTGGGAAACTCTGGGTAGGGAAGAGATCCATCCTCCAGAGGCTCACCAGGCCCCCTTGTTTTCCAGCTCTCACCACCGAGGGCATCTTCCGGAGGTCAGCCAACACCCAGGTTGTACGGGAAGTGCAGCAGAAATACAATATGGGTGAGTGGCTTAAACCCTAGAGCTAGTCCAGACTGTGTGTGCACATTGATGGCTGTGTGTGTGTGTGTGTGTGTGTGTGTGTGTGTGTGTGTGTGTGTGTAGATGAGGCAGGTTGTGAATGTGAGGGCTGTAAGCAAGGTCCCAGATTTTCTTCTTGCCCGAAGTTTCTGGGTCTTTTGGTGTGACCACATAGGTCCTACTTCTGCCTGGATGTTCAAGGCTTGCTGCCACACGTTCAGGGGCTGCAGCCTTGGGTTCAAAGTCATTTAGAGGCAAGGAGTAATTGTCATGTGTGACAGTGATCTCATGTTCTGTGTGGCCTGAGTCTACATCCTGTGTTACAGAAGAGGCAGATGTACTAGGGGATCCAGGGAAAAGACAGCTTGTGCAGTGAACAAAGTGAGATGTGGGGTCTGCAGGCCTCTGGCTTACCTAGTGTTTCTCTCTTTTTCCTCCCCCTGTGAAGGGCTGCCGGTGGACTTTGACCAGTACAATGAGCTGCACCTGCCAGCTGTCATCCTCAAGACATTCCTTCGGGAGCTTCCAGAACCCTTGCTAACCTTTGACCTCTACCCCCACGTTGTGGGCTTCCTCAGTGAGTTCTCTGTTTCCTCCTCAGCTATGCAAATCCTCTGGAACTGAGCTCTCTCTGTGTGTGGCTGAGTATCTGTCCACTCTGCCCCGCAGGCTTGTCGACCTAAGCTGCCACCAGGAATTTCAGTTGGTGTTCCCTGCTAGGCTCCTATAAAGGTTTCCAAATCTAATCCTGTGGCCTTGTAACCTAGACCTCCATTCTTCACAGATATTGATGAAAGCCAGAGAGTGGAGGTGACACAGCAGGTTCTCCAAACTCTGCCAGAGGAGAACTACCAGGTGCTTCATTTCCTGATTTCCTTCCTGGTGCAGGTGAGACTCCCTTGGCCTCCACTGCTCACCTGTGAGGGAGGAGGAGATGCTGTCACTGCTTGGGTACTCTGGATGTGGTTACTGGGAGCAGGAGGCAAGGAGCCATAGATTCTAGCTGTAGCCCCTTTCCTTCCACAGATATCTGCCCACTGTGACCAGAACAAGATGACCAACACTAACTTGGCTGTAGTCTTCGGCCCTAACCTGCTCTGGGCTAAGGATGCTGCCATCACCCTCAAGGCCATTAATCCTATCAACACCTTCACTAAGTTCCTCCTGGATCATCAAGGGGAATTGTTCCCCAGCACAGATGCCCAGGGGGTCTGAGCTCAGCCCCCACCTCCAGCCCCTTCTCTGGAAGCCCCAGTTGAACTTGTCCTCCTGGCATTAACCTTACTGGAGTCTGGGGCTCCTGCCTAGGAAGGGGCCCTGAAGCCCCAGGAGATGGAAGTTGGAGCCCACTAACTGAGCACCCCCTCCCCCCCCATCCCTCTGTCTGTCCCACCTTACTGGCCCTGGAGGCCTCTTTTATCATGAGACATTTTCTTTGCCTTATACCTCTCACTGCCTCTCTGGTTGCTGGGCTTGGCTCTTCTAGGATTCAGCTCCAGTAAACCTTTTCCTTTTTCCTGCCCGTGTCCTTGGCAATTGTAGAAGAATACATCACTGCCGGCTGTGCTGGTAGCTGGGGCTGGTCCTCTCTTTCCTGATTGCTAGGAAGTGAGCTTTGACCTGGGTGAAAGTTCCCCATGCCTGCCCTACTAACAGGGATGACAAGACCAGAGTTGGCCTGTCACTTCTGCCTCCTGGGTCTATTCCTCCCCAAGTGGTACTGCCCCCAGAGTGTCCTCTTCCCTCATTTCTGCCACTCATGGCACCTTGGATAGCAAGACTCAGAATCTGAGCATCTATTGAAATGGTCCTGTCTACTCCCAAGGAGAGCTGTAGTGTCTGATAGGATCACTTACAGCATTCCTGGGCCTCCATGCCTTCCCTTCATTCTCATGTGCACAGATCTTCAGCCAAAGGCTATGGTAGGTCTTTCTGTTGTGGAATCACTTTGATCCCTGTTCTGCCTTGGACCCATGGTGGCTCTCACCTTCTGCCTGGGGACCTAGGGAGAGTCAGGAGCTCAGAAGCCCCTAAGACTACCAGAGGTTCTATTAATAGATCACCCCTGCTGGGTAGGTTCTAGCAACTCCCTTAGGGAGGTATGGTGGCCACAGGCCTTCTTGTCTTTCAGAAAGCCTGAATCCCAGTGATGATTGGTAGCTTTCATTCTACAGTGATCCTACAGGTGTGACTCAGGCATGACAGTTCCAGAGATGGTACTGTGGACTCTATACTGATCATCTTGCAGATGAGGCTGGGCCTGACCTCACTGGCTTTCCTGCACCACTGTTGTATCAGGTCTCTGGTGCCTCAAGTGCTGCTGTCAGCCCCTGGCCTCACACCTGACCCAGCCTGGGCCACTCTGCTTTTCCCACATTTTTGTATCAAGTGTTGCTACACTCCATTTACTGAGCCTTTTAGACCTCTTATTTCCCTCCTGCCCTGGCCCTGTCAGTCTGTGGCTGGGGACGCTCTTACTGTGAATCCAGTGTTCACATTTACCACGATTTCCTTGGCACCAATCATGTATTTTACCGTTTGCACTTTTTGTATTTCAATAAAAATGTAAATGAAAAATACCCATCTGGCTGTTTAGGAAGTAAGACCCTGAATTTCAGAACCAGACAGGAAGTGTGGTGTGGTTGAGAAAGAGCGTTAGAAGTCCCCTCCTCAGTCCATCTGTTTGCTTAATTTTCTTGGGGAAATGTGAACAAACCTGTACTCCAAATAAGGCACCAATGAATATCCAAAATAATAAATAAATCCAAGTCCACTTGAGGACAGTGACCCCAAGAAGCTGTATCACAGGACTCACACCTCACAGTGTGTGGGAACTGCAGACGGTGGTCCCTCCTTCAGTTACTCTTCATCTCCTATGCACTTACGTCACTGCCACCCACGAGCCCATGCAGCTGGGCAGAATTCTATATAGTGTGCAGGTGTAGGCTCTCTACTGAAGGTCTAATGACCTCACGTACTCCTGTGCCCCTATTTCAAAAGAACACACACACACACCCTATGTGTGATGTGAATTGCTTTCCCCTTCTCCCTTTTACATAGGTCCAGAGGAACAAGCTCAGGTTGTCAGACTTGCACCGCTAACACTTTACCAATTGAGCTATCTTGTTGAAGGTCTACCTGGCCCTAAAGCTCTTCCTTGTTGACGGTCTCACGCATGAAGTAACAGCTGCTTTGATTAAATAGTAAGGGCTGGGAGTTAAAAATGCTTGGTGCTCTTCCAGAGGACCTGGGTTCAGTTTCTAGCATCCACATGGCAAGGCACAACTTTTTTTTTTTTTCTTCGAGGCAGGGTTTCTCTGTATAGCCCTGGCTGTCCTGGAACTCACTCTGTAGACCAGGCTGGCCTCAAACTCAGAAATCCGCCTGCCTCTGCCTCCCAAGTGCTGGGATTAAAGGCGTGCGCCACCACCGCCCGGCCACTTTTTAACTACAGGTCCAGGCAATTCAATGCCCTCTTCTGGCCTCTGTGGACAATGCACACACATTCTACAGACATACACCCATAAATGTAAAATTAAAAAAAAAAACATAAGAGCCGTTTTGCCTGGAAGATAGGGCTCTACGGTATGGTTTGTTCCATTTCCTTATTCTGAGTGGGGACTGCCTTCTGACCATCCTCTAGTCAGGAAGTACCAAGTTGCCATATTTTTGTACCTGCAGCACTCCAGCTGCTCACCTGTGCTGTTCAGGACTAGGGCCTCTTCTCCCAGCTGATTGTGTGAGGGGAACTTAAAAGGGAGAGAACTACAGCAGACTGGTGGGCATTGAGATGGGTCCTGTTGTCATAGTAGGGTTTAAATATTTTTGTGTTTTTGAGAAGGTATCTGGCTATGTAGCCCTGGCTATCCTAAAACTAGGCAGATCAGGCTGGCCTAAAACTCAACAGAGATTTGCTCACTTGAATGCTAGGATTAAAGGCAAATACCACCATGCTCATCCCTAGGCTTGAATCTTGACTCTCTTACCTGCTCTTACCAGTAAGATTCAAGATTGGTTCCCAATTAAAGAAAAAAAAAATGAGTGTGTGTGTGCGTATGTATATGGTTCCTCTAAGTGGTAGCTTGTGCCCCTGGGGCAGAGGTAGGTGGATCTCTGTGAGTTTGAGGCCAGTCTGGTCTACAAAGCTAGTACCAGGATAGAGAGGGCCACATGGAAAAAACATGTCTAAAAAAAAAAAAAAGTTCCTCTGGTGACCAGAAATAAAGTCTTAATGTCTGCTACACCGGCCTCGTGTGGTAGCTGGCGGGGTTCACTTTTCCTCATCTCCCTTGCACCTCCACGGTCCCAACTCTCGGTCTGGGAGGCTAGACACTTTCCACTGCAACCCAAGACACAGGACGTCAAGTCTGCGTCAAGTCTGCGTCTCCTTCCCTATTTTATGTAGATTTTGCTTTTTTTTCCTTTTGTTTGTGAGGGTGGAGCATTCAAGACAGGTTTTTTTTTTTTTTATGTGTAGCCTTGGCTGTCTTGTAACTTTGTAGACCAGGCTGGCCTTGAACTTGGTGATCTGCCTGCTTCTGTGACGCCATACCCTTGCTTGGTTTAAAAGATTGAAATGGTTACTTTCAGCCGGGCGGTGGTGGCGCACGCCTTTAATCCCAGCACTTGGGAGGCAGAGGCAGGCGGATTTCTGAGTTCCAGAGTTCAAGGCTAGCCTGGTCTACAGAGTGAGTTCCAGGACAGCCAGGGCTATACAGAGAAACCCTGTCTCGAAAAACCAACCAACCAACCAACCAAACAAAAAAATGGTTACTTTCAGACTGGCAGAACACCTGTTTAAGTGCAAGAATGTAGATCTCATCCCTGAAATTGGAAAAAGGTTTTGAGCCTGGAATTTAGAGGTCTGACTCTTACCTCCCAAGTGCTGGGATCAAAGGTGTGTACCACCACACCCAAGATGTGAGTTGTTTTTGTCTCACTCTGCAGTCAAGGTTGGTCTCTGTTGTGATTCTTTTGAATGTAGTGATTTGACTTTTATGTGTTTTGCAACTGGGAGGAGGTCCAAATTTCACAGTTGACAAGGGCAGGTTCCAGATATCTGCCTATTGCCATGAAGAGGTTATGGTGCCCCAGGGTGGGCTTGCTTTTCCTGCTTTGGGCAGAGGCTGCCTAGCCAGCGCGATGGGTTCGAGCAGTGTTAAGATAGTGATTGTAAACACTGGTTTCAAGGAAGCAGTTCGATTGCACAACTATGGCCTTGATTCAGATGCCTTGAGACACAAGGCTTTGGTGATTTAATTTCTTGTTAGCAATGCTCAACTGTAGGCTAGGTGACACTGGAAATGTTGGAGGCAGTGATCCAGTAACACAGCGAGCCAGTGCCAGGGAGAGCTGTTTACATGTGTTGGGATCCTGGCAGGGCCTCTGCAGTTACTCGGGTGCTAGTAAACAAAACCTTAGCAACAAGGTCTCTCAAGCAAAGGGTGTTTTAAGAATCAGACACATTGCTGGACATGGAGCAGCCTAGAGACTCCAGCCAAAGGTGGCTCACCGAGGATGTTACTTCCATTTCTGACCCAGACTGGGACATCTGTGTTGTTTGGCTGTGTGCTCAAGTATTAAGTTCTGAATCAGATGCAATTTACAAGGGTACCCAGACTTTACTGGCAAAGTGGGCTGACTCCATTCTCTTCAGCTCTATTCTTAGGCTGACTTAGAATTCTCTGATGGTCCCACTGTTGTCCTTGGGCTGGACTTGACTCTGGGGGGCAGGGGAATGAGCCTATACAACATTTATCTAGTTGACTTTTACATCCAGAACTATCTATACATTGGCTCTGCACTGTGCACTAGGAGGTAGACTTGTAGCCATACCGCCTACACGTGTATATGTCAGACCTAATTATTGCTGGGCTCTCCTGTACTTTGGCACTCCTCTGAGAGCCCACTGCCCTTGCTGGAATTTGTCAGGAGAACACACTTGCACAGGCCATGCCTCCCCACACTTCCCTCACTTGCTCAGTCACTGGTCCTTGTTGCATCCTCTGCGACTGTCCTTCCCTCTGGGTATGCCATATCCTGCAGAGGGTGGTGAGTATGCCATGTAAGGGATAGAAAGCTGCTAACAGCAGCCCACCCTCGAAGGAGATTTTACAAGAGCTCTTCACTGAATATTCAAACACATAGCCCTGTCTTGGGGAACAATACAAGGCTCTAGAGAGCCAAGGTTGTTAGGTACTTGATCAAATCCCAAGACTGAAGCAGCCCCGAGAGACTCACGACTTTGAAATGCAGGCTCCACCCTTCCCTCCTCATGAAAGCTGACGGGGGCTCACTGATGCAGAGGTGGGAATGGTGGACTAGTTGTCACCACATTTGGAATAGGAAGCTATGAAGTACAGAAAACTTTTTATTGGAAATCTCTTGATTATGTTTCCAAGTGTAGCTCTCATTTCCCAACAAAGCACTAGAGGGGCCTCACAGCCACCTGGTCCCAGCCTGAGCTTGGCTGCAGTTGGTCTAGAGCCCATCTCTTCCACTGTGTAGGGCTGAAGGGCACAGGCTACCTTGAAGGATGCTCTGCTTAGCTTCCCTGGCCTCTTTCCTACTAATCTGGGACATGAAGGCTGCTGTCTGCAGAGGCCACTGGCTGAGCCCTGCAAAGAACCTGTGCCCTCACCCCCCTCAGTACTGGCTCTGGGGCGGTAAATCTGGTTTAGTAGGCCATGAAGATGCCCCCGACCCAAAGGCTGTAATGGCATTTGGCCACCACTGCTGGGCACATTTCTCTGTGGCAGCAAAAGCATGCACAGGGGAAAGGCTCCAGTGTTACATGCAGATTCCTAACAAGCAGTTGAGAGCCACCTGCTCCAATGCATAACAGCTGCTGCCAGTGAGGATCCAGGGACAGAGGAACAGGGCAGGCTGGCAGAGGCACTTGACTTACTCAAGCAATAATACCTGAAGGTTTAAGTCAACCATAAGCTCAGCTTTGGTTTCTCAAAAGGGAACCAATCCAGCTTGTAAACCAGGGCCGTGTAACAGACTCTGGAATTAGAGGGAGGAAGGAAGAGCTCCCTAGTCCTGCTCCAGGCTCAGGGACTCGAGCAGCAGGATACACAATGCTCCCTAGGGCACCATGTGCAACACAACTCTGAAAAGTCATCACATTGAACATACCCGAGATTTCCTGGGCTGCTAGAACAGAGCCAGTCAATTTACAGATGCTGTGTCAGGAGAGTACGCTCAGCAGGAACACGCGGTGTGCAGGGAAGCCTAATGCCCGCACAGTTCCATACACACAGCTCAAGGGGCTACTTTGCCCTTGTGAGACCCATTCCTGATCTTCCCTTAGATGTGACAGGAAGATCCTCAGAGCATCTGCACAAATTCCTTGGAATCTTCATGGGAGGCCTACATCCCAGAAGAAACCCTCCTCCTTCCCCAGTGGAACTGCTAACCCCAAACATACTTAATTCTATAAAATATCTGATTTCTCTGAAAGTAATAAATATTTACCATGTTCTAAATCCACGCAGCAGCGATGGAGGGAAAAATGAGGAGGAAAAAAACCTTTCTGTGACTCTCAGTAATGAATTCTAGAAACAGGCTGGTACAGCCTTTGGGAGATGGTGGAATACTTTGGAATACTTGTCATTTTAGGCAGATTAGCCTGTCATATTGTCAAAAGCACAGGCCCAGGAAGGCAAGGAATGGAAGGTGGGAGATGGAGAGGAGAAGGAAGGCGGGAGAAAGGGAGTGAGTAAAGACAGAGGGAAGGGAAGGGGAGAAAGGGAGGGAGAGAGGGGTGGTCCAGGAATTACTGGTGACACAGGGCCCTCTGCCTGGCTTGGTCTCCTTGCTTTTCTTCCTCTTTCTGCCTTTCCCAGTGTCCTAGCCACCAGCTGGAATGTCAGGTGGACAAGCAGGTAGGGCCCGACCTCAGGGTAGACCCAGGCAGGAGGCTGGTAGCAGGAAGAACAGATGATACCCTTTGTGAAACAGCTGAGGACAGTCCTTGCTGAGGCTCTGTTACAGTCAGCTTCCAGCTCTACAGCCAGAGTCCTCCCCAAGTCTGCCACTGGGCCTGACTGCTGCCATGAGTCTCCAGGAAGTCCAAGAGCAGGGACTTCTAGGTCCCATAGAGGAACCACCCTGTCTTTCACCTGGCCAGAAACAGCATGAAGGCTGGGAAACAGCTGAGGAAGAGGAGGTTCTCTGCTGGGTCCACAGAAAGGGGGTGTTGCAGACACTCGGGACACTTTTACTGCAGGGTTTCGACAAAGGCATCAAATTCTCGAACATTCTTCTCATGCACGGCCAGCTTCTCTGGTAAGGAGTCCTGTAGCAAGCAGAGGAGAGTGGCTTATTCCAGAAGGCCTTGAAGAGGCAGCCAGTCAATCTTCAGTGGAAAAATCAAGAAAAAGAACTGGGCAGTGCCAGGCTAACTAAAAGGCAGGGCAACTGAGCAGACAGTGGGCTGAGAGAAGGGACAAGTCCAGGGTGGGGTTGTGGTGTATGTCACAGGGCTGCACAGGAGCCTGATGAATCAAGTGAACCACAACTCATAAGATAGGTAAACAAAGCCAAAATCATGACAATGGGAAAATAAAGATGAAATATCCTTTGTATTAATACACACACACACACACACACACACACACACACACACACAAAAACACACACACACACACACACACACACACACACAACGCTAGAATCAAACTGGATGGCTTTTTTTTTTTTTTTTTTAAGTGTGGTTGTTTTTTAGACAGGATTTTCTGGGAAGCCCTGGCTGTCTTGGAACTCACTCTTTAAACCAAGCTGGCCTCAAACTCAGAGATCTGTCTGCATGTGCCTCCCAAGTGCTAGGATTAACAGTGTGTGTCCCTCACCCCAAAAAACCTGCATCTTTAGAGTTCAGTGAACCCGGGAAGTTTTAAAAGGGGACTCCCCCCTGTACGTTGTGGGTGTCAAAAGGCCCTGGGAAAATAGGGACAAGGCAGCCACTGAACTTTTAAGGCTGATACAGGTCCGTGGGAGGTCTGGACACTTGAATCTGTAGACTAGCTAGAGGTATGGGGTGTGAAAAAGAACCAAGAAAAAGACAATCACATGCTGCCAGCCTGTCCTCAACACCTGGTCCTCCCTCGAGGCTGCTTGCCTCTTGATCAGGGCTAAGCAACAGAAACTACACCAGCAGGCTTTTAACTGCAGGGTGACCTTCCACAATAGGGTTAAACATATGGGACCTGGGAAAAGTTGGTGGCTTTAGACACTAAAGTGGCTTGGACTCCTGAGGGAAGTCTGGGAGCCACTGCCCAGGTGAAAGGCAAACCTCAGCTAGCACTGACTAAAGGGTCACAACTGGAGCCCTTGGACCTTGTTTCTTCTAAGTACAAGCCAGTTATCAGCCAGCTAAGCTCAGGAGCTTCCCACTTCAGGATCAAACCTCTCTGGCTGTTGCTATAGGCAAGTCACTCAATCAAAAGTGTTACCTTCTGTAATAAACACCTATTTTATAAGACTCATGGTGAAGCACTTAGCTGTAGCTATGTTTTGCTGGATGGGGTAGGGGTGAGGTATGCAGTTCTGTTGGTAGAGCATTTGTCTTACAGAGGCAAGGCCCAGGGTTTGTTCCCAGTTAAATCAGACAGTGTGTAAGAGTATGTGAGTTAGTTTGGTGCTTACACAGCTCCATTTAAGTTAAGGACAGGTGTGGGGGCACACTTTGAATCCCAGCAGAGACAGGTTTGAGGCCAGCCTGGTTTGTATTGTGAGTTCTTAGGCAGCCAGGGTTATGAAATTCTATGAGAAAAACAAACAAACACCCCAATAATACTTAGTGTTCTCTCCTTACCATTATTGTTGGGCATGGCTTTCTGCTAAATCAAACCAAGAGCATTTCCTGGGGCCTCAGATTTCTGCAGGGCATACAGTCTTACCCCAGACAGTGAGACTTTGTCATCTAATAGCATAAGTGCCCAAGTTTGCAGTTTGTTCAGGGCACTCTTCTGCTCTTCAGATGCAGGAAATAGGAAATGCCTTTTGCAGAGATATTGTGAACAAAGTCTGCCTCAGGACTTGTTTATATGGTCCAGCATGTAAGAGCTGAATGCAGAAGGAAGCCCTCCAGGGAAGACAAGAATGCTGACCCTTACTCAGGACCAGCATGTTCCTCTGTCCAGTACATGGATGTCAGCCTGGCAGTAAACAGCAGGCCCAGCAAGTGTGAGCAACAGTAAGAAAGCACAGAAGAGAGCCGGTTGTGCGGCTTCTGAGTAAAAGCACTTATTTTGTGTTCCTAATAACAGGAGTTTGGTTCTTAGAACCCAGGTAAAGGCTGGAGACAGCAACTCTACAATGCAGTCTTCTGATCTGAGCTCCACACATATGTTGTGGCATGTACATGACCCCCTCCTGCCACATCACATGCACAAACCCACAGTAAGTATTTTCAAAGTGCTGTGAAAAAGAAAACCAAGCTCAAGGCAGTTTAGGACGACTACCAGGCACCATGGACTTGAAAATGTGACCAAGAGTGAAAGCCAGCTAAAAAGACTCCTTTCCTCTTTCAACAAAGACAGAAGGCAAAGGGCAGGATGGAACAGCAGGAAGAAAGTTCTAGACCTATAGCACAGGAGTGGTTATCAGATGAGGATAGGAGGCTAGAGGGGGAGCCCTGGGAGGGAAGGGGTTTTCTTACCAAGTCTTCCGCCATAGACTGAGCTCCAAAATCTATGGAGAGGCTGCTCAGCTGAGGGGGATTCTGAAATTCACGGTAAAAGGTCCCCAAGTCCATTGGAAGAATGTCGTCTTTAGAAAAAGCCGGTTTCTTTTTAAAACAACACAAACTCAGGTTAGTTCATCTTTGAACTATGAAAACTTTTAAAAATATAAAAGAATTAATCTACGCACAAGATTCCTTTTCAGGAATTAGCCAAGAAAAGTGTCTTCTAGGCTCATCTAAGGGGGAGCAAGAATCTTTGTACCTTGCTTATCTGGATTACGAGCTAGTCCTGATGCCACTCCTCCCCCTGGTTAGGCTTATGTCCTAGACCCTTAGACCCTTCAAACTCCTCCTAAGGAAAGGGCTTTTGGAAAACCCATCCACAAGCAAGACATGACAATAAAAGACCTCAGGCTTCCAAATGTTTCCCTTTGTAGCCTGTATACCATCCCATCCTGAGGTAAATATCTTGTTCACAGGCAACAGATGCTTCTAAGTTTACTCTCCAGAGACCAGCAAAGATCAAGGGTGGTGATGGCAACTTACAAAGTCAATCATAACAAAGTCGTCATGTGTGTTGCCACTGCTGCCCCCGCTGGAGCCATCTGAGTGCAGGCTGCCATGGAGGGGAGATGAGTTCTCTGGGGAGTCCGGGGGATTCACCTAATTCAGAATAAGGCAGAGTCAGTACAGACTCCGTGAGTAGAATATAGATCACTGTGAGCTGCCTAACAGTTATGATAGAAAGATACTGCTGAAGAGGGCATGGAGGTGCATGCTTATAATTCCAGCACTCAGGAGACTGAGGCAGGAGAATGTCAACTTGGATTTTCCTGGGCTACACAGAGTTCCAAGCCAGCTTTATCTTTGTAACAAGCCTCTATCTTAAAACAGGGGGTGGTGGGGAAAGGAAGGGTTGAATTTGAATGCTGGCTGCAAATCCATAAGCCAAAAAACCTGGCTTAAGTCCTGTGGAAGACTGAGTGCCCAAGAAGGATGACCACTGTACCATCCACTGGTGGTCAGTGGTGGGCTCACCATAGGATCAGCATCCTCCAGCTCCAAATTCTTAGGAGCAAACATGGCAAAGGGTATGTCCAAACTCGTCAGAGTCACCTGAAGAGATAAAAGAGAGACGTGTTCCTGCCTTTTCCTCCCAGCACATGTTTCTTATAGGACGCCAGCCTGGAGCCTAAGCCGATCATGCTATCCTGGCTTCCTTGCTTCCCTGTTCCTATCAAATATGTTCATAGCAGAGGATTATGGGACTATGGCTGGGAATGCTAAGTCACAGTTACTGAGGAACAATGTATTGCAGTACAGGTCTATTAATCCTCCTCAAACTTGCACACACACAAATTTTGCAAGCAATTTCAGCAGTTTTATAGGACATTGTGCAGGAGACCTTACTCTAAGAACACAGGCACTCAGGCAGTAGCAGAAGAAATCACCTGATTGATGGGTTTGTTGACAAATGCTCCCACTTTTCGGACAAAGATTGTCTCCAAGATATCATGGGGTGAGGCCCGTCCTTCACTGCTGTTAGATACAGTCTCAGTGTCCTCACTAAAGTAGAAAAGGAAAGTGGGTACTCACTCTCAAACCACAGAACAGTCTGGCTGCTGCCTCTGTTCTGACTCTTGGCTTGGAAGAAGATGACTTGCTTGAACAACTAAAACGTTCACATATGTGAATGAAACTTTACATTACAGTGACTAACAGATCTTCCTTTGATCGGGATTGGAGTTAGGGTGAAAAAGGATCAGCACTGATAAGAAAGGAATAAAATAAACTACTTTTCCTGAATGGCACACACAATTTTTCCAAAGATTTCCCCTCCTACCACTATGCCAATGAAAAAGTACTACATCAGGCATTTTTTCCAATGAAAAAGTTCCAGGGGCAAGAGCATGCTATTCTTATTATCTTAAGGCTGTCCAAATCAAGGGAATCAGGGAAAGATAGCTTACAGTGAAGCTTTCCAGAGACAGTGGTTAGAGTAGTAGGAAGGAACAAGCACTTTGCAGTCAGGGTGCAACTACACATAACTGTGTGTGCGCGTATGTCTGTATGTGTGTATGCATACATGTACATACAATGTTAAAAAGAGAAAAGCCCTGCTACTCTTACCAGCTAAACCCCAGACAGTTTCCTTATATACCAGCTTTAATATTAGACTCTCATCAAAGACCTTTAAGGCTTACCGCCTGAGAACAAAAAATGTCAAACCAAAGTATAAGAGTATCCAGGTTCCTGGATGGCCTGAACTGTGGAAGAGCCATGGTGGGAACTCACCTGCTTGAGGGTGTGGCCGCACAGTGGGTCCCATCAGAAGGCATGTGCATCACAAGTCTCTCCTGATCAGCCTGGGCACCATGAGCAGGGTGGTTGGGAACAAGAGGTACCCCACCTTCCTTCCCAGGAACCATCAGCTTTGGAGGGAATGGAAAGACAAAGTCAACGATGCCATTGCTAAGCAGCTGGTGAACCTCATAAGATTTCCGATCACCAAGGCCTCCACCAGGTAGGCAGCCATCATAGACCTTAATTCTCTTGGCATGTGGCTACTAGAAGACATGTGTGGTGAGGACTATAAAGGGAGAAAGGCAGAGACAGTGAAACCCTGGCAAAGTCGCCCTTCTGAAAGCTGAGGACCCACCCCCTTAGAAAATCACTAAAGTCCTCCAAGTTTCCCTCTTGCTCCTCAGGAGAGGAGGCTGCCCTGGGAGCCCATGGTCCTCCCCATCTTGAAAGGTACCTGGTGAGCGTGTGTAGTGTTTAAGCCAGCAGTAAACACTACTGGATAAGCCAGGTCAGCTGATCCAAGGCCCAGGACAGCAGGCTGATAGGAAAGGCGAGAGCTTGAGAGCTGAGCAAGAGAAAAACAGAGGGGCAGAGGAGAGGCAAGGAGAAAGGCAATCCTAGCATGTGACCCATGCTGGAGTTCAGCAGAAAGTCAGGAGCAGATCCCAGTGGAATGAGAGGCAAGGGTGGGCCGGGCCTTTTTCAATTAGGAAAAAAGAGACTTATTTGATCTGGGATTAGGATTCCAGCTCTAGAGCTTCCCAAAGGCCTTTAGTGAGTGTCTGGCTCCCCAGTTCCCTGTTTCCAGCCCAGCAAATCCCCTGGGCCCAATCCTGGGGCATATTTCCCAAGTCATCCTATTTTCTCCCCGTCCTTGAGATCCATTTGAAACTAAAACAATCTTCTCTAATCACACCTCTATCACCCCTGGGTATGGACGGCTCCTATTTATATTGAAAAAGAGAAAGATTACCAGTCATGGACTGTTTATTTGGAAATCTGATATAAATAACTCTATGTACTTTTCACATCAATGGAGGGAGAGGGGTAAATAAAAACCACTATTTTTGGTTGCTGGGTTGTGGCTATGTTCTGTTAAAATCAATGACCAAGCCTTAAAATAATCCCACAGAACACTTGGGGACTAAATAACTATAACATGTACTCTGTTTTCATTTGTTTTTAAGTAGAAAGAAGCCATCTGATCATATCCCCGTTTTCCCATTATGAACTCACTTGATGGGAAAAGGCCAGTCCTGCCATGGGAACCCTCAGAGTGTTCGTCACCACAGGAGTAGGGGTCTGAAAATGTGCCTTTGTGACAGTAAACACACACTGTGCACAGACACAGAGAGACAGAAGAAACAAGAAAAAAAGAAAAGGGACTTGAGAAAGAAGTGGGAAAAAAACCTCCAGAGGGGGCAGCATCGAGTGGTGGAACAGAGTACTGAGAGGCAGGGAGAAGAGTGCAAGCTGGCTTCCCAAAGCAGCAACTAGGAGGGGGATATTTACCTCAGGGCATGCCCTGTAAGCCCGTCTCTTTGACAGGCAGCTGGAAAACAAACTGACTCAAGTGGGAATGACATGGCAAAACAGCAGCCTGAGCCAAGCATTAGTCTGTCGTTAGCTGGAAGGTGTGGGAGGAAGTGAGGGAACAGCTCTCGCAGGAGAGTCCTAGAGCATATGGAGATCAAGCTCAGAACTGAGGGCCTGGCCCTGCTCAGGAAGCCCTCAGCCTGCAGAGACTCAAATTTGGCAAACAGCTCAAGTTTGCTGTCTATATTATTAGTAAGCTTAGGTGCACATTTCTGTATGCCATCTTGGGAGCGACTGGAAGTATGGTATGTGTGTGCGTGTGTGTAAGAGTGTGTGTGTGTGTGTGTGTGAATATAGCCTAGCATTTGGGAGAAATTGAGAGTAAAAGCTTGGGTGTGCTAACCATTTAGGATTCCAAAACTACTTTATACATGCTAATTATCTGGGATTCTCCTGTTCCAGCTTAAAATCTGACTGCCATATGTGTAACATGGCAGAAATGGTATACCCTAGACCCCCCCCCCAAAATAAATAAATGTAGTAAAAACTTTTTAATGTAAAACAACAACAAATCTTCCAATTAACAAATTGGTAGCTGAGCATGGTGACACATGGCTGACCCTAGCACTTGGGAGGTGGAGTCAGGAGGATCAGGCATTCAAAGCCAGTCTTGGCAGCACTGCAAGTTGTGAGACCTTGTTTCAAACAAATAAAAGAAGTTAATAATGTTCATGCTTGTAATCTCAGAAGGCAGAGAAAAGGAGAATGGCCACTAAGTATTCAAAGGCAGCCTGGTCCACGTAGTGTGCTCTAGGCCAGCCAAGAATGCATAGCAAAATGCTATCTCAAAAACAGAAACCTAAACAAGTCAAAGCGGAAGAGACTGAAGCAATGAGGCAGAAGGTAAAGGAACATGAGGACTGTGGGGTGATCTCAGTCTCAGCCCATGCCTGTTAGATAAGGCGGTAGCTGAGCTCCCTCTGAGGATGCTGGCATCAGACTTCAGGGCCATGGCTTACTGATAGAAACCATGTTTGCCACTCAAGATGCACTCATGTGGAGAAGTTAGTGGCTGAAATGCTTGGGTAGAGAACATGAACAGGAAGATAGGTAACTGTGTCAGCCTTAAGAAAAGCAGTGCTTCTGGTGGTTGTTTTTAATTCTACATTAAGGAATTACTGGCTCTTTGGTACATATTCTACTACTATGAAGCCACATTTCTTACTTACTAAGAAAGTAAGCCAGGAGTGGTAGTAGACATTCGGGAGGCAGAGGCAGGTGGATTTCTGAGTTTGAGGACAGTCTGTTTTACAGAGTGAGTTCAGGACAGCCAGGGCTACTCAGAGAAACCCTATTTTGGAAAACAAAAAAAACCCCAAAACCAAATAAAAAATGAAGCAACTAAAACAACACATGCAGGTTAGAGTGACCTCATCACCAGAGGGCATAGCTATGTTTGGACAGCATTCCCTAAGGCCCACACAAATACACACAGCCCATAACCCTTTTCCTACCTGGGAGGGAGGGGATGTGGAAAAAGACGTGGTACACACTTCCTGAGAGTCCTCCACTGATGGGTATGCGACTCCAGCATCCTCAGCAGTTCTAACGTGGTGGAGGGAGGGAGGGAGGAACGAGGATGGGAGTTTATATAACCATGGCAGCCGACTTCAGAAAGTATGCAAACAGTGGCTAGGAAAGGCTGGGAGGCGTGTCAAGTTCTAGGCAGAGATTATACAGCCAGATGGCAATCTAAAACCCTTTTTTCATAGTTCACAAACTCCTGACATTCTTATAGTCCCCAAATAATTTGAAGAAGGTGACATCACTGCCATGATCCTGAACACCCAGTAAGTTCCTAGATACTGTGGCTCAGGCCTTGGTGTACCTAACAGGCAGCAGCAGAAATCAAACTAGCCTTTTCATTTCTACCCACATGGCCAGTGGCCGCTATTGCTTAGCTGAAGCTTGGGGAGCCATCTTCTCAGTCCTTACCTGTAATTGCAAGGGTGCATAGGAGAGGAGCTGGGATAGGGACGGTCAACAAAGTGATCAATGATAATCCCCATGATAGGTGGGGTTCTCTCAAATTGCCTGTAATGCAATAAGCACAATGCAGTATTTATTAGAATTTCTTCGAGCTCATCATTTCATAGCTTCTTCGGGTCTACCCAGAGCCTTAACACTGCAGTCTCTAAATATAAGACTCTACTTCTGGACAGCTTGGATGGGGACTCTTAAAATCTCCACCATGGCACTGATGCTCTCTCCCTCTCTCAAATGCATTCTTCTGGAAAGGGTGGTTTTCAGCTTTTGTCAGCATGAACTGTAGTTTTAGCCTTGGAGCTCTGGGGAGGCAAGAGCTTTAATATCCTTGGGAAAGCTCTTGCAGACCCCCAGACTCTTCCTCACCTGGTGGACATGAATGCCAAGTTAATTCTATAGGCACAGGAAAGAGTGAGGGTGCCCACAGGGGTTCCCACTGTTCCAACTCGAACTGTCTGGAAGCCTGGAAGAGAGGAAACATCAACTTGTGTCCAGAGAAGGCTGACACAGCTCCTAGCCAGCCTGCTGTCATTACTTGCTAACTTCGTGTAGGAGGAAATCAACTTCATTCTTGTGTTTCCACATTATCATATATTCTCTCCCAACTCAATGTTTTGTTTTTTTTTTAAACAAAACAAAACAAAACAAAACAAAAGACAGGCGGGATTTGGTGTCATGCACATCTTTAACCCCAGCACAAAGCATAGGCTGAGGCAGAGGCAAACTACAAAAGACAAACCACAAGAAAAAGCACTGGGTCAATGACACAGGGCTTAATTAGCATGCAGGAGGACAAAGAGAAAGAGAGATGAGGTGAGGTGAGAGGAGAGGGAAGGAAGGGCAGCAGAGGCGAGGAGACAGAGAAACCCCAAATACTGAGTTCCTGCTGAAACTTCTCAAAAATTATTATTTCAATCTTGGTAGCTCCTCTGTCAACTGACCCGCCTCCTTCTGTTTCCTTACTGTATTATACAGTTTAAAGTTATGGTGTGTTATACAAGGTATAACATGTATCCAAATAGCAATTGAGCCCATCTCTGAAATTAGTACAGCTCTTGACACCACAAATGTTTCTGGCCTGAATGCATACATACCTTCTCCTAAGCCATTCAGTTGAACTTCCCCAAAATAAATCCTGTAGGGAATGAAAAAAAGAAATGATAACCCACTCTACATTCTCAAAGGCCATAGCTAAAACAAAGAAACAGAGTAAACAAGCCCTGTTTTCCTCATCTGCATGGACAACTTCCCTCAACTGAGCCCTGGGCACAAACACCATAAGGTGAGAGTTATGTGAAAGACAATGACCCATAAAAGCCTTTAATCCCAGCACTCAGGAGGCAGAGGCAGGTGGATCTCTGTGAGTTCAAGGCTAGCCTGCTCTACACAGCAAGCTCTAGGATAGCCAGGGCTACACAGAGAAACTGTCTCAAAAACAAAAACAAAGAGAAAAGAGAGGGAGAGAGAAGGAGAGGAAGAGAGAAGAAGAGAGAGGGAGGAGAAAGAGGGAGAGAGAAAAAGGGAGAGGAGGAAAGGAAGGGGAGGAGGGGGGAGGGGAGGGAGAAGGGAAATAGGCTGAGATGCAGAAATGGCCAGCACACCCAAGCTTCTGTGGCAGGTCCTTTATCTGTGGCAAGGCCATTGCATCCACCCTTAAACTGCTTCTTGTTGCCATAGCAACAAGAAAAGTAACAGACACAATAAGAAATAAGTGAAGACTAAAAGAAATCTATTATAACCAAGTTAAAGTCTAGTAATTTTCAACAAACACACAACTTGATGTCTGAGAAAGAAATATACACAGGTCATTAGGGAACTGTTAAGAGAGTTAAGGATGACTTGGTAAATATTCTCAATAAGTTTGCTTCTGTATAACTGGCAATTCTCTCTTCGGTCCCTCCATACTAATACAGTAGTCCTACTGGTCAGCTCTACATTAGACAAAGGCTAAAATCGACAGCTCATCCCCAACACAAGGCATTCTCGATGATGTAGGAGCCTGGCTTCCCTATCTTCCTCCCACACTTTACTATATTCCCTCTCCACAAGCCTACCTGGTAAAGAAAAAGGGGACTGATCTGATGCCCCACCCTGCCCATCTAGGCCTGGTCAGCTACTGTCCTCTCCATGTGCAGTCAGTGATCTGTGGTTCTAGGCCATCCTGGTCTACAAAGCAGATTCCAGGACCGCCAGGGTCACATGGAAAGACTTGTCTCAAAAATACCAACTCCTACTCCCCTATATAGGAAGAAAATAACCCACCACTAAGTACAGGGCCTCTGTACCTTGTACACTGCTTGCACTAAAATGGAACTTAATCATTCATGGAAAGTTTATTTGTTTGCTCTCATGTAACCCAGGATGGCCTCATAGAGTTAAGCAGCTGAGGATGAGCTTGAACTCCTGATTCTGCTTTCATCTCCTAAGTGATGGGATTAGAGGCATGTTAGCATGCCTGGCAAGAAAATTAAAGAAAAAAAATTAAAGAAATTAAAGAAATTAAATTAAAGAAAATTAAAATTGGCTGGGCTTAGTGGCACACACCTTCCTTTACTCCCAGCACCTGGAAAGTAGAGGTAGGAGGATCTCTCTGAATTCAAGACCACCCTGGTCTACAAAGTAAGTACCAGGACAACTAAGACTACATAGTGAGACACTGTGAAAGAAGGAAGGAAGGAAGGAAGGAAGGAAGGAAGGAAGGAAGGAAGGAAGGAAGGAAGGAGAGAGAGAGAGAGAGGGGGAAGGAAAGAAAAGAAAGAGAGAAAAAGAGAAAGAGAATATGAATGAATGAATGAATGAATGAATGAATGAATGAATGAATGTGTGTTTGTAGGAATTCATCATCCATACCACAGGAGCTGGAATGGTACAGAAACAAAAGGACAGTGGGCCTGGTGACTCTGAAAAGCTGAGGTTCATGAGGATAGTTGCAAAACTATAGAACTAATACCATAAGTAATCACAGAACACTTGAATGCCAGACAATGTGCACTCTAAGGAGGCTGAGAAGTAAACTAAGATCCTTGATATTTACCTGTACAAAATTACGTATTCATGCCCTTGCTTCCTGGAGAGTCTATAGGCTGGTGTCACCCTCGTAATAGCAAGAAGAGACTTCAGCAGCAGTGACAATCGGTTGTATACAGTGTAGGAAACTTTGATTTCTTTGTCACACCTGAGAAGCACAAAGAAACTGCCAAGTCTATCCTTTGGAATGCTGCAACTCTGCAAAACACATTCTGAACTAGAGATGCATGTGGAGCTCTACCAACACACTGCTGAAGTAAGCCAGCACATGCTTCTTCTTGCATTAGACACAGGCAAGCACCAGAACCCACATGTTTTCATCTACTTAAAAAAAAAGCAGTATAAAAACAACCCAACAATATTGCAAATTACACTCAACCTGCTGCTTATTTTCAAGATCCTGTCTTATGAGATATTTAATTCTATACTGAAAACTTGGAGGAAAAAAACTTACTTGGTACAAAAATTTTGGATAATAATCTGACAACTGCTTTCTATTCAAGAAAAACAAATGTCCATACTCTACTCATGTTCTATTTGAAACCCAAGCTTCAGGCAGGTGGTGAGCTAATGTGCCTTGAAAAACAAAAATAGGGGAAAAAATGGGCTTCCAGCCCATCACAGTGTGTAAGAAGAGCAGTGTGGGAGACTGCACTCACGGCTGCCTTGCAGAACAAGACAGCACAGAATGGTCATGGTGCAGGAGCTCACAGGGGACTTAATCAGAGAACAAGCTGTACTCTGGGAAAACAAGAAATCCTTTGCAGGGATGCTGCAGCTCCTCTCTCTGCCGTGAGCGTATCGCTCTGGACACACACCCCCTCTGAAGGTCATCTCTGTGCTAGGCTGGAAGCCAACCATGAAGCAAATCACAGCAAAGCCTGCTAGCTCTGCTGAATGGTCAGAATGCCTCTCTGTGGCTGACAACAAAGCCTGCTTTCACATGATGTCATTGCTTACCCTCAGTCACCATAACCAAGTAGTCTGAAACAGAAACACTTACTTTTCGTTCATTTCAAGACACCAAATTTCCAACTCCATGGAATCTCCCTACAGACCAGACAGAAGAAACATTTCAATTATCAAAAACCATCTGAATTGTCTCCTGTAAATCATCATATAAACACAAGAAATATTGGAGACTAGAAATAAACTAAAGGGAAAAACCCAACTTACTGAAAAACAGCAACTTTTTAAAAAGTTGGATCATGTTATATGTACCATTTTTATCTTATTTTTCAACAAACATGAAATTTTCCTTTAAACTAAAAATTAGAGAGGAGAGGGAAACAGAGAAATAAAGATTGAGAGACTGAATTTTATCTTTTGTAATACTGGGGATCAACTCCAGGCTTCATGGTCACTGTGAAGCTACACGAGCAGAATCTCCACATTCCATGTTCATGGTTATACGCTATACTATGACTATCATTTTATTCGGCCAAGTCTCACATGTTTTGAGATATTTATATCTTTTTTTTTTTTACTACTACAATAAAAAGAAATAGCATTGAGGCAAGGCATAGTGGTTCACATCTGCAATCCCAGCACTTGGGAAGGCAGGAGGATCAGGAGTTCAAGGTCAACCTTGGCTGTGTAGCAAGCTTAAGGCAAGGTCTGGCAAAGATTTTGTCACAAACAAACAGGGCTGGAAAAAACACACACAAACATACACACAAACATATACACACATATACACACACACAAACATGCATTGAGACATGGTCTTTATATACATCATCAATCTCTTTAAGCAAATTTCTAGAATTAAAGCAGATGAATTAGAAAATATATGGTTTTCAGTTCACCTTTTCTTCCTGAAACTGTATTTGTTTTAGTGTGAGGGTGGGGCCACAGTATATGTACTGAAGTCAGAGCACCATACTGTACCTGTGTTGGTTTTTTTCTACTACACAGATTCAGGGAGGAAACTCCAATCATCAGATTTGGTGGCAAGCACCTTACCCACTGAGCCATACCACCAACCGTAGGCTCTGCTTTTTGAGACAATTTGATGCTCACTTAGGCTGTACATACGAGAGTCTCATATAAGACTGGCTAAAAACTTCAATCCTCCTGCCTCAACTTCCCTAGTGCTGTTATGGGGGTGGGGGACACCACACCTGACAAGAATACATGGTATTAATACCTTTTTTTCAGGGCTTTGTACATGTACCCAGGCTATACTACTAGTCTTCACATCCAGCTCTAAAACTTTTGGTGTACCTTTTCTAAGCCATCCCTTAGAAAGACTGAAAATTTCCAAGTGACGGGAGAGCCTTTCACTTCAGTTCTACAGGAACCATTTTTTAGGTGATATCTGTCGTGGTAAATATTATTTGGGAGTTTCTACGCCACCTTTCATAATTTAGTTCCCAAATAAAAGACACAAAGCATTTATGTTTATATATAGCAAGTCTTAAAGCATTAGAGCTAGACAGATAACAACCTTCTATGTTATTTTGTCTACTTGTCTATCAATATCACTTGAGATTTTAAGTAAATTTAGAATAGCACTATAGTTTAAACTTGTTGCTTTTGAAATTAAAGACTTACAATAATTTAGAATTGAGGTGAAATATTTGAACAGGGCAGTGGGTAGTAGCATACACCTTTAATACTAGCACACAGGAGACAAGAGACAAGCAGATCTCTATAAATTCTAGACCCGCGTGGTCTACACAATGAGGTCAGGGTGGGACCCCTTGCTGATAAAATAAAGCCAATTGCAAATAATCTAAAATCCAAATTGACACTTTTTTTATAGCAACTATGTACGTTTTTGTATAATAGTAAGTAGAAATATTCTTAGTAATTTAAAAGATAAAATGCACATCAACCTTAAATTTATATGAACAAAAAGGGGAATTATAAAGAGAATATCTTGTGTATTGTATGGATTCATCACCTGTCAATTAAAAAACTTATGGCCTATAGGAAAGGGTAGATAGAAGGTGGGACATCTGGGAAGCAGAAAGAATTCTGGGATAGATCAGGAGATTCACCTAGGGAAGATGTGACAAGACAGATGCACTGTGCCTGAGCACAGGCAACCAGCCATGGCAGAAAGTAGGTTAAAATAACTGGGTTCTCTTAGTTATAATCTAGTCAGAGAAGAGCCTCGCTATACGGCCAAGGGATCTGTAAGCATATTTTGAGTCTGAGTCTTATTTCTGAGAGCATGGGGCTGAGGGGAAGAACCAGATCTAACTTCTACAGACATCAGTTTTGGAAAAGTTATTATAAATGTAAAAATTTTTAAGCTGATTCCATTAGCCAAACTGTACTGTATATTATTCTGAACAAGTGAGCAAGATTAAATGCAGAATTCCTCAGCCTTGTAACATTCCTGTATTATATAAATATGGGCAATAACTAGGTTTAATACCCAGCATAACAAAAATAAACTAATAAAAACCCCCAATTAAAAAAAAGATGAGAAACTCAAAAAGAAAAGGAACATGTATAAAGCTAGAAATGAATTGGAAGCAGAGGACGAAGAGCCTCGCATCCCAAAGAAGACCCCCAACTCCAGCCATGGCCTCACCTCCGAAGTCTTGAGTGAGATCTCCACACACATAGACCGCCCCACAGCAGGCAGCTGCCCCGACAGGGCCTTCTTTGCTTCATGGGTGACTTCTGGGATGTCTTTGATTGCTAAATTGAACTAAAAATCAAGAGCAATTTTTGTGTGAAACCCTCTAAAGGAGTATTAAGGGAACAGAGTAGTGGATGCAGGTATTGCTTTAGTATTAAAAACATTAAGCTACTTCTTCCTTCCTCATGGGAAAGTTTGTATTGAGTTTCAAGTCTCAGGATGTGGGACAATAATGGTGCAGGGTTAAGGAGGAAGGATGGTCAAGGAGGCTTCAACCACAGATAGCCCAAACATGAGGATGACAGGGATTGGCTGTCTTCCTGCTCTTAATCTGGTGCCATAAAGATGGCATCTTCACCATCTGCCTTAGTAAGAATTTATTACCCTGACAGTTAGAAGGCTTCACTCCTTGTTTAACTTTTTGAGGTCCCTGCCCTTTCTACAGCCCCTGAGTATGTAGATGGAGCATCTTCCAACACCCCTGCCATGGCCAATGGTACGTGGCCAATAAATTTTGCCCTAAAGACCATGGCCACTTCCCCAGGGGCATAAAAACTCCATTCTTGACACTAATAAATGAAGCAGTTCTTCGAAGCTGTTCTGGGAGCATTCGTTGCCTGTGCACTCAGCTGACCAAGATCCTGTACTGCACCTACCTCCTCCCCATAAGCTTCCCTCCCTCCAGTCCAGCTCAGTGCCCAATGGGCCTGGCCACCCTGAGGAGAAGAGGACAAAGGGCAGCATAAGGCTAAAAAGGTTACTTTCTATATAGATTAGCAACCAAGATACTATTTTATCTCCTAAGTACTAAATTTTACCATCTGTTACAACAGAAAATCAAGGTCCAAATGAATAGGAGACTAATTTTATGAAGAATTTACGTACTCTCTATAAGAATTGGTCAAATGACTTAGCAACTCTATGAGCAGTGTGCCTCACATGGCAGTAGGACATCTTACATTCATTCCTTTTGACAAACACCACAGTGTATGCACACCCATTAGTAAAGAATAGAAATTTACCTACCCAATCTGAACCTGTTGGGGAAGATGATGATCGGGTGCAAATCTTTTCTCCAAGTCGAGCCTGGACAATCACTTGAACAGTCTGAAAACAAAACACAAAGTAAGAAAAGTGGATTGAGTTTAGAGCCTGAGCACTACAAAAAAAAAAAAAAAAGAAGAAGAAGAAGGAAATGGAAAAGAAGAAAAGAAGAAAAGAAAATGATTTAGCTTTTTACAGGTTTAAAATTCAACCAAAGAGTCATAGTGACTTGTCCCCTGAACCTTCACCCAGCCAATACCCGGTTCTGAAGATATCTGTATTCCCCCTGAACACCCACACTCCAGTGTCATTCCCTTCCCCACATCCTGCCTTTCTGTGTTTATAACCCCTGTGTGAATGAATTACAATTTGAGAAAAAATAAATTATAAATTTAAAAAAAGAGAAAAAAACAAAAAAAACCCAAAAATAACAACAACAAAACAAACAAAAAACTCAAAAAAGCATTAAAATAAAAATAAACTACTACACATAAAAATAAATAAATAAATAAAAATTTAAAAAAAAATCTGCCAAAGCAGGACTAAAAAGAGACTAGGCTACCCTATAGGTGTGGTAGCCCATGCCTTCAATCCCAGCACTTGGGGAGGCAGAGCAAGTGGATCTGAGAGTGAGTGAGTTTCAGGACAGCCAGGTCTACACAGAGAAATCCTGTCTTGAAAAACAAAAACAATCCGGGCGGTGGTGGCACTCGACTTTAATCCCAGCACTTGGGAACTTGGAGGCAGAGACAGGCAGATTTCTGAGTTCGAGGCCAGCCTGGTCTACAGAGTGAGTTCCAGGACAGCCAGAGCCATACAGAGAAACCCTGTCTCGAAAAAAACCAAAAAAAAAAAAAAAAAAAGAAAGAAGGAAAAACAAAAACAGACCAACCAACCAACCAACCAACCAACCAATGTGTATATTATTAGTGAAACACATCTTTGAGTATGTCTGTAAGGGTGAATGTAGGTGGAATCATCCCACTCACTGGGCTGGAGTACTGGAATACATAGAAACCAGAAAAGAAAGCTGAAGAGACTACAGCAGTGAAGAGTGCTGGCTGCACAGCACAGTATTGAGGACTAGAGTCAGATCCCAGCACCCGCAAGCCAGACATGCTACAAATGCCTACAGCTCTACCTCTGAGGGATTAACAGCCTCTTCAATTCCATCTTAGCACAAGTGTATATACACATGAATGAGCATGTGCGTGCACACACACACACACACACACACCACTTGCACTGCAGACTGACATTTAAGGACTGGCAAGATGGCTCAGTAGATTAAAGCAGTTGCCAGCAAACACATGGAACTAAGTTCAATCACCATGACCCACATGGTGGAAGGAGGGAACAGATTCCTGTAAACTGTCTGCTGACTTCCACAAGTGCTGTGTGCACATATGTGCATCATGTGTGCACCCACACACACCACACACACACACACACACACACACACACACACACACACACACACACACACA